>NC_089318.1:15278627-15543627 GCF_036669915.1 Pocillopora verrucosa | reverse complement strand
AGTTGGCTGTAATCGAACACGTGTAATCGGACAGTTGAAGTAGTCAATCATACTAGGTCCACTCAGCCAAATCCACCAATCACACAATTAATCACAATTACCATAGCAACAACCACTTATCCTGAAAAAATTGTAGATTTTCCAAAGTTGAGGAATTTTTCACTTAGGCATTGCCTCTACTGGACCTATTTGTCCTAAATGCATTTGCTGTTTTCGGATATTGTAACAGTTATGATTGATTGGTAACAGGACTTTGTGTCGTCCAATTCTGTATGTAATCAAACTCGTGATTAACAAATCAGACTACCGCTTCGCGGTCGTTCAATTTTGTTTATCACTCTTATGATTATAGACATAATTGGACTCCACCCGGTCCTAATACCAATATCAATTCTGGTTACAAACTTCACTGAAGTTGATTCTCGATTCCCTTTGTCTCTTGGTCTCAGCCATAGATAATTTGGCTTAGGAGTTGTGAAAAAATTGTGAATCAACTAAGTACGACACGTTCCGCTTGACAATGACATTTGTCTGCACAACTCCCATCTAAAAACAAAGTTATAAGATAAAATTGTTGGTGGTGTCCTTTTACTTGCCTTGGGGTTCATTTTCTTTTCTACAAACTTGAAGTCAACCAGTGGTATAACAGATGGCCTATGTAAAAGCCAAACAAACAAACAAACAAACAAACGGTCACCGATGGTGCAATCACTATCATCATGAACATTACTGTCATGATCAATATCATCGTCATTATTAAATAGTTAAATGAGTAAAGTATAGCAAATCCTAGTAATACACTGCATATACCATTAAAAGGACTGACAAACACATTAAGTGGAAAACCCTACTTTGAATAAAACAACATTTCTTAACCCACACTTCACAAATATGATTTTCATATAACCAGAGTCATTTAAACCCTACTTTATTAAGCCGAAGTAGAACATTAAGTCGAGTACCCTGCACTTAATGACTGAACGGGAAGGCCGAATGGGCAAATATTTTGCGAGAGGTCTTAAGGTCTGTACCGATGAACGACAGCGAAATATTTTCCTTTCTTACCCAAATTAACTCAGTCAATAATAATTTTATTATGAGACTACCATTTTTTTCCTCTCTCAGCCTGCATCTTCAAGAGCCGTAGGGTTTTCCTTCTCCGTTTGTGCCACAATTTAAAGCCATCGGAAAAGGATTTTAAATGAGTTTTCATAAAATGCACACGCATATGCAAGGCTGTGAGGGTCATAAGATGGATAAGTTCGAGACCCATGCCAGTTTCACTCATATTCAAGGACTCCTGAAAAAAATTATGGCCGCTGGTCCAGACTGTTTTTAACCTAGTGCTTATATGTTAGCCAATAATAAAGCATACCAGAAAAATGACAGGCTCAGGTGGTTGCATCACTTACCTGCCATGTGCACATTGAAAAGGTAATTGACACTTAGACAGACTATGGATTAGTTCCTGACACTCAGCTGTGCCAAGAGGCTCCCCAAACTTAACAGCACCTGCAAAATAAAGGAATACCTTCAAAATGGTTAAAATTCATGTAAAATGAGGTCACATCATAAAGAAACAGGAAATAAATCAATTCATTTTCTGCTTACTTTAAGATCTACATGTATTCTTCAGTAAACATAGCATTTATTTTGTTTATCTCTACCTTCAGCTAGAATGAGTGAAGACTTGTTCTCCAAGTGGAGGAATTGTTGGACAACTATTTAGCACACAACTATAACTATGATTACATGTGAATTCCATGAAACAATTTCAAACATTTTGTGGGAAATATATAAGTCGTTTCAGGTACCTCTCATTGCTACTAATCAAAAGCTGAAACTTCTACTTGACAACAGAAGCATCAGAGAAATCCTTCTCTTTATTTTAACATGTCAGCGTTTTTAGCTAGAAAAAGTTCGTGTATGTAAAAACCTCTGCGCTTAAGCTATCTGTTCATACCATGGCAAGCCTGGGAGCTGATCACATCAGAAATAGCCTTGGGAATAACAGGAGGTACTCCGCGTGTCCTTGAAAATTGCTGTTGACAATATCAAAAGATCCTGTTATAATTATAAGAAATTAAATGCTTTCAGACTGCACCACCCTAATGACTGCCTTAAAGAAGTAGTTGGCCACATAAAGTGTCAATAACTGTTTACTCCAAAGTTACAAAGACTACAAAAATCAGTTATCATACCAGTCCTCTGGCTTCAAGACATTCATACTCATTTCAACAACAGCGATGCATTCTATTTACTATAAGGACTGAAGGTTGACTTGCTCAAACATTAAACACTGAACGATCCAAACTTGGATTTTTCTGTTTTTTTAGGCTTCGGTTTTAATACAAAAAATTTTTTTAAGCACTTCCGATTTATTCGACCGTGAATGTATGAAAGTTATATATGAGAACTGCGATTTAAGAAATGAATATGAAAGCGATCTTCGCAGTAATGAACACAACTTAAGCAGTACTGAAAATAAGACCTGAAAAAAATTTCAACCCTGTACGGGATTTGAACCCATGAAAAATTGAATATATTTCCAAAACTAAAAGCTAAAATACTAGCAATTGAAAAAAATACGAGCAGACATTCTGCTCATTGCACACATTTTTCTGCCTTCCTACGGGGTTTGGAAAAGACTAAGCCACCCGTGAAATATCCGCCCGTATTATGTGTTGAACAAAGCGACTAAGTTGCACCTATTTATGAACAACCCTTTTTTATGATCAATTTTGCAATGATATATGTAAATATTTTTAGCCTTATCAAAAAGTGCAACTTACTTCAAGATGTTCTCTGATCAGCCCCTAATCAGGAAAAATAATGCCCATTAAAACACAGGTATTCTTTACATGTGACAGATTACAGACTGAGACTTGTAAAGTCAACACAGAAGTAACTCAGTATTCTACGCTACAACCATTTTGGTATCCATAGCCGCGAGCAAAAATTTACGTATTGAATCCACAGTGAAAGTCTCCCTTCTGAGGAAACCTGTACTCAGTGATCTGTAGCAAGCTGTAACGTTTAAGGAAGCTAAAATTTGTACAAAGTATCTTGTAATATTGCTCAAATTGTCCCTTTCCGTGTTTTTTTCCCTTACGATTTAAGCGTTATTTTGTTTTAATAGGGTGAACGTTTTTTTCATCAAAACTTGCCCTAGGGTGTCTGAGTTTAGAGTTGTGTGACTGGTTTCACATGTACTAATACTTTTAAGAGAAATCAGTTAGTTGTCAATACAGGGAGTGAAAGGTTTAAGTTAAGTGATGTCCAGAATGGCCTGGTTATGTTAAATTTATTTGAAACACAACAATTCAAAAAAAGAAAGGGCAAGTATCTGCTTAAAGGGAATTTCATTTACAAGTATTTCCAATTATAACAAGAACAACTTTGCCAAACTTGAGTTTACACCCATTTAAAATAATTGATAATACCTTCACGTTATCGACAGCAACTGAAGGTCTTCCACGCTTGACTTCAGAAAACTCTCGTTCGACAAAAACAGACGGTACGCTATCCACAAGGACTGATACGTCCTCAGAGGATTCTGATGATTGGCTTATCAGAAAACGTATCCCAATACGTTCTATTTCAGCTTGAGAAGCTTTCAAGAGCCAAATTTCCTCTTGAGAAAAACATAGTTTCAGAGGAGGTGAGACTGTTGAGGACTTGATCCTGGGTTTTCCTCCAGTTTTTGTGTCACTGCCATCTCCAAAGAGTTCTATGATCAAAAGACAATTATCATTGCATTAAGTATCAAGTAAAGCAACGATCCTCACAGGGGAGCTGAAATTTTTCAAGCTTCGACTGGATTCGAACCCATGTCTCCCGGATACTAATTGGGCTCAACAAACAACTGGGCTAAGAAGCCACAAGATAGGAACAAGGCGCAGTGTTAAAAAGTTCTTCTTTCCGAGGAGGAATCTGATCACAACTTCTAACAATTCAATCTTATAATCATGTGTCTATGTTCCTTATTTGTAACACCACTGATGACCAATCATAATACACTCACAACTTAAAGGAAACCTATCATTATATTGTCGTAAAAAATTTTTCGCAGCACAACCATACCTGATTGAAGACGTTCTAATCGAACTCGCTCATGCGCAGCGTGTTGATCTACCAGGACGAGTAAGCCATCAGCTCCCTCTAATTTTCGAAGACCAGAAAATTTCAACAAGTATCAGTTAGAAGGAGTAAAAGGGCTTCCACTTACTTACATGCACATCAAAATTTCCTCTTATCGAACCTTTCCTGCTTTTGCTTCTTTCCACCCAAACAGTGCTGTGCTTTCTTGAGGTCAATTAACATGTCATAATCTGTGATTCTGATCCGTTTCCTTCACAATTGCACATTTTTTAAACAATTAAAAACAAATCAAAAAGAACATTTAACTTGATAACCTTTTCTTCTTGAAATAATACTCTTTAATTGTATAGTTGGGTTTACCCTCAAAAAGCGAAAGTTCACAATAAAGCAAATTGCAGTTGTTGCTGTTGTTGCTGTACTACAACAAACTTAAATCATCATATTATCTATGATCGTGTGGTCCGATCAACCACCTGGAGTAGTCCACAAAAGACAGATATGACTAAGACTAATGTTTTGGCAACCCGAGTGGAAGTCACCATCTGATTGATCAGTATTGTCTTGATTTTCTCCCTTGTTAAACTCGAGAAGACTACTTATTCACCCTTTCCACCCAATGATCTCAATGATTTCACCATCAATTCTCTTCCTCCGTATATTTCCTATAATATTTTGGCTTTGAGTATTAAGTGCTAAACCAAACCATGCCCTCAAGTTGAATTTTCTCAATCTATCCTATCACGACCGACTTACGCCACTTTAGTCTTATAGCCAGTAACATCACAGCTAAACTGACCAATCAGTATACGCGAACAGGACTTAGTACACCCGACTGACAACAACTCTTCACTTGACTTTGATGATGATTCCACTCAGGTTGTAGAAACATCAGTCACCACTACTGACAACAGTCCATCGCAGGACTGCACCCATGCAGACGATCAGACTACACGATTCCTTGTCGAGTTAATTTGACACAAACAATAATTACTGAATGGTCATGAACTTTACCAAATGAATGACTGCTTTTGATAAGCCAAGCATCTCACCTTCATGTGATACAACTCCCACGATAAATTTCTCATCCAGTTGTCGCAACACCCTCATGCTGGTCAACATCTCTTTTGTGAAACGGTACGGATGAGCCACATTATGCACTGAGATCTGCGATTTATCCAAGCCTGGTTTGTTGACCGTAAGTATATCCTAAAAAAAAAAAACACACCTCCACTTGTGAGAATCCGCAAAAAGGGGTTAGTGAGACTTTGCTGACCTCAGACAGCTCTCTCAAGAAAGAAACATAACTGGTTTAGTAGACCTTAAATTTTAGAACATGTTTCCCAAAAATTGTTCCCAATTCCCTTTCCGTACGATTTATGGTGCTGGCAAGAGTGCAGCTCTTCTTTCCATTACTTTACTTGTGGCTAATCAAGAATTATTTCAGTGTAGTACATCATACTGAGGAACATTTCGAAAATTTTTTGGCCTTTCCCAGAATAAAATCATAAAGAAGCGTTGTGCTTAATTTTTGTTTAAGACAATAAGGCTATCACAACGATTAAGGTATGGCATCAAAACATGTGTGTAGTTGTGAATCCAACGTGGCATTAGTCTTTGGCCATAAAACTGCAAAATAAAACTTGGCCGATATCCAGCCATGTTGACCAAACAAAGCTGGTCAATAACGCATATGTATCGTCAGTGCGCCACTAGTGCCTATGCAAGTGTAATTAAAATTCCATTTCCTGACCTTTTCTGGAGCAGCAAATACAGGATTTTTCCAATTGTCAAGCAGCTGTGTCACAGTTTTTCCTCCATTGTTAAGTAGGTCTTGTTCATAAGCTTGCAGGGCACCTGCATCAGTCCACTTACAGAGCTTCTCTTCTGCTTCTTGTTCTTCCAAGTGTTTCTTGTATAAAAAGGCCAAGTGAGAATCACCCATTCCTAAAATGTACAGAAACATGCAAAGTTGTTTCTCTAAAGAGCAACTGAAGTTTGAAAGGAACTGCCACACACATATTGCCCAGATATAAATGTTTTGAACTAGAACTCTTAGCAATGAAGTTCTGTTCTCTCTTCTGGTTGCCAAACATCTACTTGCAAACTAGTGGAGAGATTTTGCTGATACATGTACATACACTGCAAGACAACAAATGTTGTACAGGCCTGATTTTTTTGTGACTCATTTTCACTACTGCTTATAAGTAGTAGTGTTTCTTACAGCAAAGATCAATTCCATATTCATTTCTTAGTCCCAGTTGACATATATGATTTTCATATATTCACAGTCGTTTATTCATTGCGTCACTGGTTTATTACAAATCAGTTCCCAGTTGGCTTGTTAGCTTAGTTGGTAGGGGACTGCAGGGTGATTACAGAGGTCATGAGTTCAAATCCCATACAGGCACGAATTTTTTTCAGGTCTTATTTTCAAGACTGCTTATTATTAGTAGTGTTTATTACTGCCAATATTGCTATTGTACTCATTTCTCAAACCACAGTTCACATATATGATTTTCATATATTCACAGTCAAACCCCTGAATGAAAGTGTTTCTCCTCTAATGTCACCTGTTTGCAAGATAGGACATTCAGGTAAATTTTAAGGAAAAGTCAATAGTTCAATTTCCTCTTGTAGTCAAGAAAACGGAGTAGCAATGCATATACCTCAAAATAAGAGTAGAAAAAAATTGCAAATCTAACTTTTTAAAATCCATTTATAAAATGTTATTTCATCGACAGAGCCAAGATCAACATTACCCTCAGTACCTGTGGCAGGTTCCTGTTTCCTATCCTCCCGTGGAAGCCAAGGGGTACACAAAAAGGACAAGTGAGAGGCACACGGGTGTGGCACATGCTGTCTACGGTCCTCTTCTTTCCCACAAAATTCAGTTTCACTTAACACTGAACAGTCATCATCTTTAATACTGAATTCATTTGGTGCTTCAAAGGAAGAGTGTCCAGTTCGACTGTTGATGAACAATTTTCTTCCCAAAGATGCATCAAATGTACAAAACCAATCCTTGTTTGAAGAACCTAACATTCCTGTGTGGATTTCAATTGTATCAGGATTCATGTTAGATTCTGATGTCAATGACTGGTGACTAGATTTGCCTTTCATTGGAAGCAATTCAGTCTTTCCAGGATTCCCTCTTTGATGGCTGTTGGTGTCTTTGGGAGATTTTTCTAAGTATCTGCCTTTATCAACTTGCTCAGAATACAATTCATTTTCAAAACAACCAGGTACTGCAGAGGTATCTTTCCTAGTAGGAAATTTTGATACACAAATCTGATCTGTGGTTTTATCTGAATAATATTTTCTGAGATATGAAGAATCACCTGAGCCACAGGTCTCTTCAGCAACCACAGCCACACCAGCCCTGTTTCCCGCACTGTGTACTTCAATGCCGCACATAGCATTATGATCCAAACTGTCATTTGCAATTGTTTCTCTGACAAAATAATTGCTAGAATATGCTGATGACTTAGTATTGCAATTGTCATTAACAGGAGCACCAGCTGCATCACAGTCACTTCTCTTGACATTCATTGATTTTCTCCTGTCTAGAACAAATCTGCTGTTACAGTTTCCTTTCAGGGTGATTACCTTCCTATTCTTTGATGGTGATGCTAACTCATCCACTGATGCTTCCTTGGTTTCTTGCAATCTCTTCCTGGTACACTGCCTATTCAGAAAAATAGGACTTGGAGAAGTAAAAGTTGACAATACACCAGTTTTCCTTTCACCTTTTGTAGAAGCAACAGAGGATTGATGATTGTTTTGGCATGTTGAATGCACAAACATTCTTCTGTGTTTTGGACTATTAGAATCAGATTGATAAACTTCTCTCTTTACACCTTCATTATTTCCAAGTGTTCCAAGCGATAACAATGAGCCAGTCACTGTGTTCCTCATGGAGCTATTTGATGTATCACAGGCATCCAAACTACCAGCAGTGTTCCTGATTGACAGTTTAAATGAGTTGCTAAAACTGTTATAACCATCCTTGCTGGTGGAAATATTTCTCACATCATTTAATTCATAACATATGTTGGCGGGCAAAATTAATTTGTGACTGGCAACTGCACCATTTACCGCATTTTTTATCATCAGGGCATGAACTGATTCACTGTCTGTAAAAGAACTGCCAGTCAAAGAAACGCAGAAAGATTTTTCCTTAGTGAGGAGAGAGCTACTATTGTCTGCAGATGTAACCAAAGTGTTAGTATTTACCAGTCCTGAAACAGGGTTTGAACCTGAAGCAACAACATTCCCTAATGAAGTCATTTGATCTTCTCTTTCATCTGTCTTGTTCTTATCATCAGTGGATTTAATTTCTTTATCAGAGCTAGAAAAGACAGGAAATTCATTCTCTGAACAAGGAGTGCCAAGAAGTGATTCAACTTTTTTAACTCCCCTTGGCCTCAAAACAGTTGAAGAGTGCAAGCTCTTGTTAACATTGCTGGTTTCAATCTCCCTTTTGTACTCAAAAGCCTCAAGATTAGCATAACATGAAGTTTTCATAACAGGTCCATCCTCATTTGACTCTGATACATCTGAGGTTGCTGAATCGTCCAGGTTGGAGAGCAAGTTTTGTTCAACCAGAAATTCTTCAATACATTTTTCCACACAACTGAGGACTTTGTCCCAATTCTGAAATTCAATCAATGTCTTTGCTGGCTCAAGGCAAACATCATATTCAGTGACAAGACAGTCAATATTTAGAACAAATATACCATGTTTCTCAAAAATCTTTGTATTCTGAGGGCTCGTTGTTTTACTCTGGTGGTTCTCTGATCTGACAGTATCTTTCTCCTCAGGCAAAGGCAATCTCTTCAAATGCTCTGATTTTGCGAGAATGCTATTCACAAGCTTGTGAAGTCTTGTCTTCAGTATTAAACGCCTATTTATATACAAAAATTGCAGACACTTACTATGGTGTGTGTCGGTTGAAATAAAACCAGAAACTTTGAAGTTGTCCTGTTCAAATTGTACTTGTTGCAAATGTTTTGATCTTTGGTTGCCAAACAGCTGAGAGAATGCTGAGACAACAGACTTGCAGTCATGCGTTCGAAGGCATTTCACACCCGATGAATCGTTTATCAATGTGAATGCAGTCTTTGGGTTTATAAGAGCAATGGATGCAATTCTATGCCGAACACGGTCAAAGTCAAGTGTTTCCATGATAGTTTTACGTCTCACAGGAAGGTTTGAGAAAAGCCCATGAACTGTTACACTTGTTCCACGGATAGTTCTCGGAAATCGGGACTCTTTGAGCTCAAGGACTTGAGAAGTTCGAAACAATTTGCAGTAAGTTTGATTAGAAGACCGATGACGGGTGGATATTTCTAGCACATCGCAAATCTCTCGTATACTTGCAAGAGCTTCTCCTCTGAAACCATGAAAACTCAGCTGTTCCAAATCTTCAAGCACATGGCATTTACTACTCGAGTATCGCTCTCCAACAAATCTCAGATCTCCGTGGGTTATACCAATACCATTATCGCACACTTGGATCTTAAAATTCGGAATGTCTATCCGAACTGTGATGCAGGTAGCTTCAGCATCTAAGCTGTTCAAAACAAGTTCTTCGACGCATTGCGTGAAGTTGGTGATGGCGACCCCTGATCTTAGACGAGATCGCACTTCTTCTTGCAGAGGGCGGATCATACCTGGCAGTAGAGGGAGATTACATATTTTTTCGAACTAAGTGACTTGGCCAGACATAATCACTATATCTTTCAGGTGTCATGATGTAAATATTGCACGCAAGATCTCTGCCAATACGCGCCATAATAATGAAATTCTACGCGCCTAAGATATCCCAGGGACCTTTGTGGGTTGCTTGTGAGGCCACTCTTTGGGACTGATACATAAAGGGGAAAAAGGCGCCATTTTGATTCTCTGGCAGCAAAATGTTGCTCTCTACGAGTAGAAGTAAGTATATTCTCTTCGTTCCTTGTAGACTCGTTACTTTTTGCCTCTTTATTTCTAAAAATGTTTTCTCTCTTTTGATCTGCAGTGGCCAAGTCAAAATCAAAGTGAGTGATCTTTCGTTATGGAATTTTAATTGGTAATGATCTGAGTCGCGATCGGCTGCAAAAAAAACATGCGTGGACAGTCTTCAGTTCTGTGTTTGAGATCCTGGCGAGTGAATACGCAATCTTGTTGAAATTAAAGTTAGGCGTGTTATGAAGTGGTTCATACTTACAACCGAGAGATCGATAACGCTGTCGTTGTGACAGCGGCATAGATCCACCGAGATCGTAAAGAATTAACCTCGTTATTACTTAATTGTTTTGTAGGCGCATTATTGTGCAACTTGTTAGTATGGCTGGTACTGGATATTATTACATGATGTCCAGGAACAGACTCAAACCCAAGCTGGAGTTCATGAAATACGATCCAATCGGTGAGTGCGGCCGTTGATAACAGCGTGGTTGGAATAGTGATAGATAGACAGCAGGCCAGCAGTGTCCACGTGAACTGAGGACATGGTAAATTGGTGATGGAAGGGAGGGTAGATGTCCGTCTTTGCGGACGAATTATTTGTTTTGTGGTTCATTATACTGTTGAACATCAATTTAGTGGATTAGAGGTCGAGGTTTACCATAGAGATGTTGACTAGACCCAGATAGTGATGTGTACATCTTCATGCTAACAACTACGGTGATGCAAGTTATTTTGCAACATAGCTAGTAAATTTGTCTAATCAAATTCAATTGTGTGAGCATGCTTCATATTCCTATTGTGCACGCTCATGATGTCAGCAAACAAATCCCTCAAGAAAAAAAATTTTCCTTCGGGTTGAAAATGTTATAAAACATTTGGTTCCTAGGTCAGCTGTGCATTCATTGAGATATGAAGCACTTGGGAAGTGTGGAGAGCGCTCAAGAAGCTAGAGTTGCTTGAGGCTATGCCTCGAGCAACTCTTACACATCTTTCGTGCTCTCCAAGCTTCCCGCATGCTTCATATCTCGATGAACACACACTGACATATGAACCAATTGTTAATTGAAACTGATGTTTGCAATGCAAGCATCCTCCTCTATTGAAAAGTAATTTCTGGTGAAGCCAAATGAACCAGCAATTATAGTCTGGAATTTGGGTTTTATTAGCTTAGTAACAAAAATGATCGTTCTCAGATCTTCACAGGAAGAAAGTTAGATAGCCTGTTATAATAACACCATTTTTAATGTTCCACCCGATAATTATAATACTTCTTCCTTTAGTGAACAAGCATGTGCTGTTTGTGGAGCAAAAAGTCAAAAAGGGGAAGTGATGGCCCATGGGAACCCATTGTAAGAATTGCTGACAGATGTACAGTTACTATTTAAATACAAGTTCAATCCAAAGGAATATTCAGAAATGGAGTAAGGAAGGACATTGATAAATTAAACAAAAGTGAAGTGCAGATGGTGACAGAGAAAGGAAAGTTGAGAGTATTCATGGACTTGACAATAATTAATTTTCCACCAGATTGGAATTGCATTCTATGTTTCATACTTGGGTACATTCACCCTTTACAGCATGAAGTGTAACAAATTCATAGTGCATTATGTAACTTCTTCATGTCCAGTTCTCTATGAGGCTCAAGGGTGTAACATGTGAATTAAGGAAACAAGACAACTAAATGAGGAAGGAAATTTACAGGAAGAAGTGTTATTTTTATTATTAAAGATTTTTATTGCTTCTTTATCATCACATGAAATATTCTTTGCATAACACCCAATAAAATTGCTTGTGATTTCTTTTAACCCTTTAACTCCCAGAAGTGATAAAAATGTTAAGTCTCCCTACAACATCCATACACCATTCAGCAAACAGGTAAAGAGAATATTCAAACTTATCAGGTAGAAGTTTTTATTTTGATTCAACATCAAATTCTCACTGTGTATTTACAAGGAAATGTATTGGAGATTGGTTGGAGAGTTAAAAAGCAAATCTTGGGAGTTTAAGGGTTTGAGTACAAAGGTAGTTGATGGATCAGAATATACCCAGCCAATGGCAATCTCACAAGTAACCTTGCGGATATTTGTCACTATTAACATTACTACTGATGGTCATTTTCTGATATTTACTGTACAAGAATTCAATTCCTAATGTAAATAATAAACATATATCAGTAAAGGAAGACAAAAGTTATTAGATACTTTTTCCATTATTGTCCATTCTCAAACAAAATATTACTGACCAACAGCGTTTAATTGGTTTGTTGTGCCAGATAACAGGGTTTTTTTTAGAAGGTATCAAGGTTAAAGCTTGCTCACTAGTAGCTTACACAAAAGCAGTAACAGGCAACAGTGAGTCACCATATTGGTTACAACATGCTTAATCTTTCCTTAAATTCTGTCTACAAGAAAAATTACAGTTACTTGTTGGTGTAGCACAAAACTTATACCTCGCTTAAATGCTATGCATCAGCACACCAAATATCTTCATTTCTCCAATTTTTTTAATCCACAATAACAGTGTGCTTGTAAATATGCAAGTTGATTACTTGTATTTATAAAGGAATTATCATAACAATAGCAGTGATCAATCTATGCAACAAAAAGGAGTGGAGCCTTAAATTATAGCACAAACTTCATATTTGGGGCCAACAATTACACAAAGCTGTAACATTACAGAGACGTAGTTGTCCTTTGACTCTCAGGAGTGATCAACATGTAACTTCTCCTTATAACATCCATACATTATCCAGCAAACAGGTAATGAGAATACTCAAACTTATTGGGTAGAAACTGTTATCTTGATCTAACACCAAATTCTCAGAACTAATTTAAAGGAAATGTCTAGCAGCAATAGGAGAGAATTAACAATCAGATCATGAAAATTACAGGGTTAACTTCAGTTCTTACAATGGACTTGCAACCCATCTGTTTTGTATAATACTCTTCAGTTTGTTCCTAACACTCCTAAATGTAGTGTTCTTGTTTCATTCATATTACACCTAAGACAGGTATATTTGGAGTCATTCACATGACAATAATTTTAAAAAATAGTAATATTTTTAATTTAAGATTTGTTGAAAGTAGCTAAAAGTTTTATGTTGAGGATATTCTGTCCCTTGAAACAGTGTTGCTAAACAGAGAGGGTGGCAGTTCTTTTTTAGTAGGATAGCTAGACTGTGTACCCACAGCTAACACAGTTGCTCTGGCAATTTCACCAGATCTCCTAACAACCTCGTCAAAAGGGAGGTCCTTGAATTTTGCCATGTAAAATGCAAGAGCCCCAATGAATGCATCTCCAGCTCCCTAAACAAGACCAAAAAAAAAATGTCAAGGGTGCAACTTGCAGTGAAAATGGACATTATAAATTAAAGGAACTGCAAAATGAGGGTGTTACACACTGAAGACTAGAGAATTCTACAACTACCACATGAAAAAGGAACAAAAATTTCAAGGATCTGAGCTCGTTTCTATTCAGAGACAGAGAATATATATTCCAGTTTATATAAAGTGTTCTCCTGTTAACAAATTTCTCAATGAAACCTCTGAAAATAAGAATTTGACTCTAACATACCCATTGATTGTATTTGGTTGGTTAAAATCCAAGATAAAACACATCAGTTCCATATCTATCAGAAGTGCACATACTCTTGATTGCTAAGCAAACTCTCCTTATCGAAACGTTATAAAATGTAAAGAGAACAGAAGGCAGAACATGTTTATTGATGGTAGGGCGTAAACACTGACTACTTCTGGAAAGTTCCTGGTACAAAAGTTTTGAATATTCAGCATTACCGTGGTATCCACAGGTTCCACTGCTGTAACAGGAATGTGTTTGGGCATGCGGTTTTCCTTAGTTCCAATAACAGAGCCTTTATTGCCAAGTGTGATAACTGCCCTACGAGCCCCTCTCTCCAATATCATGATGACAGCCTTCTCTGCATCTTCTATAGTTTTTACTGATAATCCTGTTAGAAGTTCAGCCTGCAACAGAAGTTACTGCTAATGAGGTCTTAGTCGCAAAGTACATGAGATGAGAGGTGGGGGAACTGATGTCTTGCATGCTGGAGTCCATATCAAAACTTCTGGCTAGGAAACCTAGCCCGGATCAGCAGGAGTTCTCAGCAAGACACTATATTCTCACTGTGTGCATGCTCTCCACTAAAGTTGAGTGTAGAAGGATGCCTGCAAACAGTCCCAAGGATTCTATTGTTTTTAAGCTTGAATTAAATTAAAGGAACTGCACAGTCCCAAGGATTCTATTGTTTTTAAGCTTGACAATGTAGCAAGGCAAACAGGAGGTCAGGTGGCAAAAAAAAAGCATTTTTTTTTTGTTTCATTTCATCCTTCCCTCCCCCTTGCAACATGATCATGCTCCTTGCAAAAATTAACCCCTAACTGCAGGTTAGAAACAAGATGGAATCCTTGGGGTATAACCATCTCTACCTTTTACAAAACAAACAGTAAAGCCATGGGGGAAAAAGAAGAACACCATCAAATTAAAGTGCACTATTAAAAATAGAAAGCTGCACTAAACAGGAGTACCTTTTTAGGTTAAGACTATGTAGAACTGAAGACAAGTAATGTCTCCTACAGATCAAACTTACATAAAAATAACATAGCAGACAGTAAGGAGAATGACTAGTGAGGTCTTGGAAGTGAACGGATTTAATGTCAATAAAAATTTTGTTTTGAGTTATTCAAATGCCTTGTGACTTGCACAACATTACCTGAAATTCTAACATGACACTTGGAAATGATAAAATCATGCACTACCTTTCTGCAATCTACAATTTAGACTTGATATTTTTTATCATTATTATTACCTCACTTTCATTTGCACAGAATACATCACTAAGAGCATAATAAAAATAATCCAGCCATGACAGAGCTGGTGCAGGGTTGAATATTGTTTGTACTGCAAGCATAAAAAATAGCATGAAGTTAGTCACTGATAGGGGTTGATAAATATTTCAACAGGAAGAACTCCAAGACCCCTTCATCTGGCATAGTATCATTAATAACAGAGAGCATACTAAGGCTATTTAAAGTGAAGAAGTTCTTGATTATTGGGCAAAATCACCTTGTAAATACCATGGGTAATATATCAAGAACAGTATGAAGAACTTGCAAACTGATGTTAGGGTGTAGAAGGTAAAGGAGGTTGTTGCCGAGAGGTTTGACTATATGAAGGAATTTCCCACAAACTCATACTGACCTCCATTTTTCTTTGCAAGAGATAAAGTGTAGTGTGTTACTTCTGGATTAATTTCAAGCTGACAAACACAAACTGATGCTGATGATATAACAGACTTTGCTCTTTTAACATCCTCTTCTGACAGAATATCATTAGCTCCACTGACAATGACAATAGAATTTTCACCTGCAAATGCAGCATACCTTCAGTGAGGTATCTAAAGTTCTAATGTAGTGGAAAAAGGTTGTCATAAATCTTATGTATACTACATATTATTTTTAGGTAGCATTAAAGAAATAGCAGGGGCCTGATGGTCAGTGCACTGGACCCCAGGTTGATAGGCCTGGGCAAGAGACCTGGCTGGGTCAATGGGTAATAGTGAACAATGATTCCCATTGTTGGCTTTCAGTAACCTGTCAGTCAACTGTCAGCAAACAGGTTATGGACACATAACCAACACATTACTGACAGTCTGCTGACAGTGTTAAGTGGACCAAAAATTGACTGAAAACAGAGTCAATACTCTTCCAGTTGAAAACAGTAAATAGAGACATGTCGATTGCATTGTTTGTACCTATCTACTTGATTCAGTTTAAACAGTAAAACAAGCTTGTTTAACCCATCTCCTGACCTTAAGTACCAAAATTAAGTACTAAATTTAGTACCTATTTCTTATATCCTTGTTTGTACACAAAACAGTTCATTTTCTCCACTTTGTAAGTGAATAAACCAACAGGTCAAATAGCTCTAACCAAAAAAAAAACTTTCCTAAAAGGGTTTTGGAGGTAGTGCATTTAGGGAATTGGGAACTAGAAAAACTTTTCCATATGGCAGATAACTGAAATTGAACCAATTTGGGAAAGTTTTGCTAGCCAATGCAAAAGAGTAGGCAAAAGCCATAGTAACTATTGAGAGTACAGTGCAAGGTTTCTTTTTTAAATGACTTTTCCCTTTCTATGTAGTTTTAGAAGCAATAGATGGGTAAATGTTAACAATCATTTCAGTTTATGACCCACCAACAGGTTACTGACAGGTGGCCAACAGGTTGCCGAGTGTTGGCCGAGTGTTGGCCGACAGTCGGCCAAAACTTTGGCCTGAAACATAACAAAAACTGTCAGCCGACAGTTGGCCAACAGTCAGCCAACTGACAGCCGACAGTATTTTTCGGGAACTGTTCTTCACTTTTACCAGGTCAATGTGTTGTCTTCTTGGGAAGACACTTTACCCTCACAGTGCCGCTCTCCACCCAGGAGTATAAATGGGTGACAGCAAATTGTCAGGGAAGCCTGATGAAATGCTAATGAGGGGGGGAGGGGGAACCTTTTGATGGACTAGCATCCCCTCCAGGGGGGAGTAGTGATACTCCTAGTCACTTCATGTTACATGGAAACTGGGATAAGCTTTGGCTGGGTGGGCCTATAGGCTTGAGTACAGACTTAACCTTCATCATAGAAATACCATACATGGTGAAGGTTGTCAATTGTTGATCAATGCCAACCATCCATAACAAACTTGAGTCCCATGAACAGAAAGGTTAGTCTTCAGAGAGTCAATATTATTTTGCTACATCTAATGACAAGTGTTTTCAAGATGTCTATCTCAAGACTCAAGTATACAAGTAGCTTCATAATATAACTACCATTACACAAATCTAATTCAGTTACCATTTGAATTCACTGAGATAGGAGCAACTCCAGTAGCAGCCTCTTTAGTGATTCCCACATGATCTACAAGAAGGTAATAAATTAACAAAACTACAGACTGAACAAATCAGGAATTCGGTTTCCCAGCACTTGATCAACATGTTAATTCTAACTAATTCCAGGGAGAATTGAAATGATCTTGGCAACAAGTCAGTTCCAACTACTTTCTAACCATGTGCTTACCTGTGTTGACTTCGTGTTGTTTAAAATTTTCAATATATCGATGTCCAAAAGAATCATCACCAACCTAAGACAAAATCACAGAGGAAGCACTATAAAAATATAGCAAGATTTATATTTCCTTTAAAACTAAAGATTCGTGAAACTCTGTAACTACCAGGTGATCACCATTTCATTTCTCCTTTAATCACCAGTTCCTTATCTAGCCAGAAGGTGATGAGAATAGCCCAACTCCTCACCTCACTATATACCCGGTACTATTATTTTAATTTAACACTAGAATCTCTTCACTCACTCATAAAGGAATGCCACAGCTTAAAAAAGAGAATTGCTACTTTGGTTTTATGTCAAGATCCTGTTCTCCTTTCCTCATGAAACTACGTAAATAAAGTGTGCACGAGAATCTATTTTGAATCACTTCTTTAACCATCTTTTACCATTTGACCCTTTAACTCCCAGAGGTGATAAACATGTAGCTTCTCCCTATAATATCCTTATACTATGCTATCATTGCAAGATTCCTGCCTGTTAAAAACTTTAGCTACATCCCTGCAGATAGCCTAACAGATAAAAGTAAGAATTTCCTTCTGTCAGTAAATTTAAGTAGACAAATGGCTGTGTTGACAACTGTGCAATTATAAATATTAAAAGATTGTGTTTCAATAATTAAAGCAAAATTAGATTATCTTCTGAAATGTTTACTCTAGATTGATCACCAGATTCATTGTGGGAACAAAAATAATATTTTAAATACACCAACACTGAGTAGGTCGTGCCACTTTCTTATCCCATTTAAATACACATCAACAAAGGGTTGAATTACAACCACAGGAAGCCTCCGTAAACAGCCTAGATTCCAAAGGAAGAGCTTTTCAAAATTTCACTCTTTTGTTAGAGATTAGGGAAATAAATTAAAACATTTCAAACAAGGATCGATTACACTGATTTCAAATATTTGTCACCTAAACGCTAAACACTGAAAATGATTAAATTTGGTGGAAAGGACTTTAGCATAGTCATCTCTGTTATAACGAACATTCTTTCTGCCTTAACTGTCAACTTCATTGACACTCAAGCAACAAGGCAAACATTCAATGGTCCCTTTTAGAACGGAGGCACTTTAGTTCAAAGGGTACTCAATTTTTCAATTTTCCTCAGTCTGCGCGACAGCTGCTCGGCTGGAGCTAAAACATTTGCATTTTAAATGAAGTGTACTCACAAAGAATCACTGACGTTTTCAAGCAATCAATTATATTACCACGATGAGAAACAGAAGATTAATGACTGAAGCCAAAGGAAACAGCATCATTTATTGATCAGTTGTGAAAGAAATGTTTCTTCAATGTACAATTTTTATTTTGCACAACACAGTTTCTGTAACGTATCGTATAAACAAATGACTTATCCCAGAGTTACTTTGTAGCTTTGATACAAACAGCATTTGAATATAAATACTAAGTATGGCTTCACAAACCGGTTTATCTATGGCAAGGAATTTGGAAAAAAGAAAGATTAACGCATTGTGCGGTTTTGATTTCTGGCTATTTACAAATTTATCGCACTAATTCCCAATTATTTCCGAGTTGAGATGCACGATTCGAGCTATGTTACAAAATTTAACTTATACATTCGATTTACTGGTACTTTAAATAACACCTAGTCATTTTAAATCATACCTTTTTCTAGAACACTTTTTAGTGTTTGATATAAAGAGCTTGAATGCGAAACATTCAAGCGCATAACTTCACCCGATCCGTAATATTATAAGCAAGAACTCAAGCCAAGTCAGATTGAAATCTACATAGATATTGATCCGCTCATTTTAATTACAAGGTATATACTAAACACACAAATGCTATTGAATGGAAAAATGTACCGCACAATACCCGATGATCAGGGAAATCACTTCCTGGCATTCTTATCAACATTTTATGTAAAACAGCACAGTTAACAAAACGAAATTAGAAATAGGAGCCTGAATTAGAGAAACACACACAGCACTATTTTAACGTGCGCCGAGCGTGTTAGCTCACCGGCGCGTACAACTTTATTTTGACTGCATCTTGCATATTCATAAATCAAATATTGCATTCATCTTCGTCAGGAAGATAAATATATTGTACTCACTTTGGCAACCATTGCAGTTTTAGCCCCTAGCCGAGCTGCCATCACACACTGATTCGCACCTTTTCCTCCAAACCCCATCACAAACTTATCACCATGAATGGTTTCGCCAGCTTTAGGGAGCCGAGGAACATAGCTAGAAAAAAAGCAAGATCGACTCAGTTAAATAAATTAACAATCCACGTAGCTATTCATGAACATTCTAACGTCTCCTCATATCCAACCTCACGAGATCTGTCATGCAAGAGCCAACAACCACCACATCAAACTTCTTTGCCTCTCCCGCCATTTTAACAGCGGGTCAGACAAGCGGGTCCTGAAGCAAGTCTTGTAAGTCGTAACCGGAAACCCCCTAGGGACAGGAAAGGCCGAGGCGAGAGGACTGAGGTTGACCGGAACTAATATTTTCCAATATGAAACCGCTGATACTGTGACTGCGGTCGTCTATATTGCATTTGCAAAGGAGTTGAGTTGGAGAGAATCCGAGAATTTTATGTATTGAGGATTTGATTCTGAGTGTTTGATATGAAATGAGAGACGGATAATGCCTTTGTTTGACGTTATTGGACTTGGAGCAGAAAAGCACGCGGTTGTTATTGACATCGGGGCCGCCTATACGAAGTAAGAAAGGTTCATGTATTGCAAACATTGTGAAAAGTTGGGTGTTAATGTCGTTAACCTTGCTAGCGCTAGCCAATTTTGGTAGAAATCAGCTGTTGAAATTTATCGCAATAGACATATTTTAATCTTTTTTTTTACTTGTTTGTTATCTCATTTATCAACCTTTTGTAGATCTAGTTTGAGAAGGTACTCGGTAATACCGGTAGTTTTGGGCAGTGTTCCTCTTGATGTCTTCAGTGATCGAAGATGATTCTTTCCCATAACAAACGATCAATTAGTTTTCCAGTAGTGTTTCATCACCACTTGCAAGACATGCCATTCGGGTATAAAAAGAAAAAGATACGTTTTACTTCATTTTGTCTTCAAAATTTAGGTAAAAACGTATCTAAAGTTCACCTAAATCCGATTTTATTCTTTTAATCCTTCAGATGTGGTTTTGCCTCAGAAACAAGTCCTCGTCATATCATTCGAAGTGTCATTACGCACACAATAAATGGAGAGGTATCTACTTATACTAATCTGTGTTGGAAGACACTGTCTCCCATTACATGATCAACATTCTATAATTTCTTTGTAAATCGATTGAGAGATTTGAAAGAATTTGGTGTTGTATGCATGAAACATCACCTATTGGTATATTGCAGGAAGATGTATTAATTAATAAATACTAGGAGTTGTTAAAGGGTCAGCTGGTAAATAAATGGTAGAAGACATAGTGGCCCAACTGTTAAGGACTGGACTCTGGGTCCAGAGGCGCAGGTTTCAGAACCAGACTAAGTCATTTTGTTGCATGCTTGAGACACCCTACCCTCACAGTGTCACTCCCCACCTTGGAGTGGATCATTGGATACCAGTGGATTGTGTAAAAAAACAAAAACTAAAAACATGCAGGGGTGGGTGGAGGGAGACCTGGAATAGACTGGTATTTTATCCTGGGAGATAATTAGGCAAGGGATTATTAGTTGACCCAGTACCAAAGTTTCTGAACCAACATCATAAGAATTATACAGAAGACATTAAAGAGAATTACTGATAGAATGTCATGAGTGAAAGAGTTAAAATGAATGCCTTTCCAGTAAGTTTAATGCCTAACTTGTGGTATGGTATCGAATTTGCTCTTTTTTCCTCCTTTTGTTAAGACGGAAACTGTGAATGTTGTCAGTCATGAACAAGACAAAAGGCCAGATGAATTATATGCTATCCTTAGAGACTTTCTTCATCAAGTTTATTTCAGGTATGGTAAGGTTGTGTGTAAAACACACGTTATAGAAACTGGTTTTCCTGTAGGAGTGATTTTCCTAACATTTTAAAAAAAAAACTTGATTTGTCTATCAAATGTACCTTTCCATGAATTAAAAATTAGCTCTACACAGCTCAAGATAATTATAGCACCCAATGACAACCAACTGCAAAAAGTTTTGACAAAGAAGAAAATCAGTGGTCTGTATTGTGTTGTGAGGGATGCAGCAAATTTAATAATGCTGATCATAGTATTATTACTTCTAAGTGTAAGGGAAGGGACTTGCAAAATAGTTTCCAGTTAATAAGTCCTCTGTCTGATCATTGACATTTTCAGGTACCTTCTTGTCAACCCACGAGACAGACGAGTTGTTATTTGTGAGTCTGTGCTTTGCTCTACACTTTGGAGAAATACCATCGCCAAGGTCCTTTTCAAGCACTTTGAGGTGATGCATACATAAAAAAAATTTTTTCTGATTAAAAATAAGTACGGGAAGCCTATATTTCAATATATGTAAGACTCAACTGAACCAGAAAGTGTCATTCTTATTAATAATAAACATTTGACGTTATCCTTCGATAGCATGCTAGTCAGACAGATGGTTCAGGCCTTGAGCTACTGTATTATTTTTCATTCCCTGACAATGCCAGAGGCCGCTAAAAGCTTGGGAACAAAAAGGAATACAGTGACTTGAAGCCTCAATCCAGTCCCCTCATTTAGTACTTAACATTTCTCTTAACAATTCCAAATTATTACAATTTCACCGACAGGTGCCTTCAGTACTGTTTGCACCCCATCACCTTTTAGCGCTCTTTACCCTCGGAATACCATCAGGACTAGTCTTGGACTGTGGCTTTACAGAGACCATTGTTTTACCAATATCCTTTTCAGTAAATGTATCATTGCATATGGGATTACCGGTAACCCTTAACCCTTTATACCCTGACATCAGTATATATATTCTTCATACTGTTTTCTTTACATTTCATAAGGTGCTGACAAGGAGAATTTGTTAATCAAATCAAGAGAATATTTAGTTGGTGATCATTTCTGTTATTTTTGTGACCTAACTGTTTGATGCAGGGGTTATACAGTTGGGAGAAATGAGATGCAATACCCTCACATCAATATATATATATATATATATATATTTTCCATACTGCTCCTTTCCTATGGTACTGACAAAGAGAATTCTAAATCTCAAGCTTCTCTAGTTTGCAGCCATTTTCTTTATTTTCCTAACCTTGATGTTTGATTCAGCAGCAATGATGTAAAGAGATATTATATCCTGGTTACTTTTAGGGATTAAAGGGTCAAGGTAAAAAGAGGATTGCAAAATTGTTCATCATTATTTTCTCTCTCTTTTTAGGTGATAAACTAGTATTGGATTTTATTTTCAGAACAATCTTGAATATGTTATGCTAGACAATAACCAGTGGTGCATTATCGTGTTAACAGTCTTGTCATTTAGTGAATGTAATGATTGAATGACCCGAATAGATCCACTTAAATTTATTTGCATTGGATGTTAGACTACTTATTACTTCCTTGACTCAGTTGATTCTGGTGTTACATTTGTGAGGGGACGGCTATTCTCAAAGCTGTAGAAACAATCCCTCTTGGATCAAGGGCTATTCACAAGTGAGTAAATGTTCATTTGTATTCCACATGGTTTTCTGTGTGTAATTGTAACTAATGTTATTATTGAAGCTGGATTGAAAAAAACACAACACTGTGATCAAGTAGTCTTCAAACCTTGACCTTTTGATATGGAGCACCTTACGCTAAGTTTGAGTTTATTGCACATCCCAAATCTCTTTTTTTGCCAAATTTACATAAATCCATGCAGCTATGTTTTGCCCCTTTTGATAACAGGCATCTGGAGGAACAGCTGATGGAGAGAAGTCTGGTACAATTAGAAAATGGAATAAAGCCTTTGTCATCTGTTATGAGTAAGCTTGAGACACTGCAGTTTGGTCACTCCTCTTGGCCTAATTCTAAGAGTTTATTCTATAGCACACCATTGGTTGATGACTGTGTAGAAAGTAGTCATTTGCCTGACTAAGGCCAACAGTAAATAGCAGGACTGAGACGGCAAAATCTACAACTCTTTATTGTGAGAGGACAACTTAAACATTCGTTATCAAGGCAGTCAGTTGAAGCTTGTGAATTAGCTCAAACATTAACTGTTTCAATCTTTCATTTGCAAATTTTTTACTAAAATAACATGGATTGAGCATGTAAACCTATCATGAACATTCACATATTTAATATGAATTAAAATTGATCACACTAGCTTAATGCAAATTTACCTCTATTTCCTCCAGGTTTTATAAACTTAGTTGTTACATAAATCTAAATTGGCTGCTGTGGAGAGTTTCTGAACCTGAAATTTCCAGCGTTAGCCCTTCATTATTCATGCTGAGATAGCAGTAAAGCTGAAATGGCAGGTTAACCCTTTAATTCCCATGAGTGGCCATTAGACATAATAATTTTTCTCCTGGTATCAAATGAATATAACATCAAGCAGACAAGTGATGAGAATAAAGAAAAGTATCAATTAGAGGATAATACATTGATCCAATACCAAATTCTCCAAACTAACATCACAAGAACTGTATGGCAGACAGTGAGGAGAATTATTAACAAGATCTTGGGAGTTAAAGGGCTAAGAAACACTCTGCAGTGGCCAATTAGCATCATCAACTCATTTGATAAAGCCAAATTATCTTGTAATACTCACCCCACTAACACAGCAACACTGTTTCTTACCCCTTTCTTTAAAAATGTATCAAACAGATGTCTTTTAGTGCCTCTAAAGCTGAGTATGTTTTGTATGTTTTCCCAGATTCTCTTGGAACAGAAACCCTAGAGGACATTAAAGGTAAGATAAGCAAATCTTCATTTAATATGATTGGTATTCCTCTGTATCAGGTAGTTTTGGTAAATTTGTGGCAGCAGTGAAATAAGGTTATAGTTTGTGGTGGAAGTGTTGTCTGTCGTTTGAGCAACTGGGGCTTGTGGACTTCAGAATGATCCTGCTTTACACTTTGAAAAGCAAGACTCTTTTCTCTCACATTGCTTTTCCCCCCAGAAGTATATATTCAGATGTAGAAATGGAAAAATTTTCAGTAGCACCCTTATGTTTGAGGATAACATAAGTCATACCAGCATCCCATGGCTCACTAGCAAGGTTGCTATGGAAACCAGGATATATGAACCAGTCTCATATGTAGTCTTACCTGTATATACCCTGTAGAATTACAGTTAAACTTTTTTTTAATTAATAATATTTTTCTGAGCAGACAAGGCCATAACTGTCTCATCATTGTTTATTAGTACGTACTTGCTTTGTGGCACCAAAGTTCAGTGGACCAGAAGGAGAGCCACGCCCTGCCTCTCAGGTGCCAAAGGTTGACTATCCTCTTGATGGAGGAAGGATTATCAGAATTGAAGGTCAAATCAGGTAAAATGATAAGAGAAATAAAATAACTGAAAAGGTCTCCAAACTTAAGGAAAATTTTGGTAAAACATTTTCCCTAAGGTAAAAATTTAGAGGGAACTATTTACACAAACACAGTCTTCAAACTTTTGAAATTAGTGCCATGATTTTAAGTCACAGATGCCAACAAAGCTTCCTATCAGTATACAAATTGATATCACCTTTCAAAGGCTTGTCAACAACTGAAATGTTGTTACTGCATTGTGAGCTAGGAAACATTTATGTAAAGGGATGATTTTGTTTCTTTTGCAGAGAACAGACTTTTGATATTTTGTTTGATGGGGATGAGGAAGGAAAATCTATTGCAACATGTCTGTTGGATTCAATACTTAAGGTACACTGGATACCATAATCATTATTTAATTATTAATTGATATTTCATTCTTTCCTTTTTTCTTTTATTCACTCATCAGTTTACTTCATTCATTCTTAATTTTATTTGTTCTTAATCCTTTTATGATCATTATTTCTTTCACTACAATTTCAATGATTTAAAATTGTCAACTTTTGTTCTGCAGTGCCCTATTGACACAAGGAAGCAGTTAGCAGAGAATATAGTCCTTGTTGGTGGAACTGTAATGACCCCAGGATTCAAGTAAGCTAAACTTCTCAGTGTATTGTAACAATTGTCTGTGTGGCACACTTCTCCACTCAAAAGTCTGAAAGATTTTTTGTTAATTATGAAATTATGAGATGTTGTGTTTCTTTTCTTTTCTTTTCTTTTTTTTAACTCACTGCTTGTTATATATTAATTATGTATATATGCTCATGGGTAAGACTTGATTCAGGCAGTAACATGTAAACTCTGCTTGCAAATATTGAATTTTAAGGGGATTAAAAAATCTGGTTTGAGTTTTATTATGAGCATGATTTGGACAATCATGTATCTTGCACATCTATGTGATAATTTAATATTTTAAATTCCAAAATCATGTTTCTTATTGGCTGCAATCATTAATCTTGCAAAATTTTGTGTAAAATATGCTCATATCATGAGAGAGTTTATCCTTTAAGAGTGACTAGCATCTAATCCCTCCCTACAATGTCATGCCTGAATCACTTATTTAGGTCACAAGAGTAAAGGAAATGTTCAACTAAGTCTAATAAAAGTAGCTCCTGATTGTGAAACAAATTCTACCTGTAAGCACCTTAGGAGATGTAATCTGAACAGTATAGAGAACATGCAAACAAATGTTGGAGTGAAGCTAGGGTTAAAAAGTCCATCAGATTCTTTTGAATGTAGGATTTCAAAACTTTTTTCACTTTTGGCAATTGGCTTGTAATAATAATTATGTTTATTTTAACATGTAGACATCGTCTGTTGCAAGAAATTTACTGTTTACTTCAATCACCTCGATACAAAGAGAACTTATTTATGAAAACAATCAAAATGCATCAGATACCTGTTACTGCCAACTGTACATCATGGCTTGGAGGTAGGCCTGTGTTCTGTTTTGTTTTGTTTTTTCTCTCTTTTTCACTCTCATTATTGACATAATTTTATAAGTTTCCACTGTTTTTGGAGGAAGCGGTGACTTATTGGTCAGAGCAGTGGATACAAGGTAAAATTATAAAATGCTTGGGGTGTATCCTTTGCAATGGATGTACATTCATCTAGTCAGGAGTAGTGCTACTCCTCACCACTTCATGGGAAGGAAACCAGGATAAGCTTGGGCTGAGTGGGCCACTTGGCTTGTGTATCTACTTTATGATACCTTAGGGTAATTTAGTATTATCAACCCAGTTGACAATGTAAATTGGCCACTGTAAAGAGTTTAACCTTTTAACTCCCATGAGTGACAAGACAGAATTTCTCCTTACAATACCAATACAATATCAACCAGATAAGTAATGAGAATAAAGAAAACTATCAATTTGGGGATAATTATTTGATCCAAATCGAAATTCTGTGAACTAACATTATAAGAATTGTATGGTTGACAGTAAGGAGAGTTACAAATTGGATCTGGGAGTTGACGGGTTGAAACTCTTTACAGTGGCCAATTTACATTATAACCCAATTGATAATACTAAATTTCTGTTATACTCTCCCACCAACATAGCACTACAGTTTCTTAAGAAACTTACACCCTTTATTCATTCATTTTTACTTACCTTAGTCATTTGCACAGAGTCATTCTCAGAACTTTACAATTGTGTCACATACTGGTGTTTAGTTCCTCTTGTTCCTTCCAACTCTAATTTGTTATGGACATGCTAGTTGACAAAGAGCCAGATTGTGAATGTGCCACTGTTAAAAACCAGTGAGGTTAGAAAGCCTGCATCACAGAGTAGGTGGACAGAAACGATGATTTGTATTGAATTTCTTCATGTCTAGTTTGAACATAGGTATAGGCCATGGATCTAAGTATGTAGTTTGTATACAGTTTCTTTCTTCTTATGTACTGTTCACATCTTTTAACCTTAGACATTTTCCAGTATACAGTATTTGGATCAATATCAGTATCTGGGCAACGGCCCACCTACCCCTCCCCTAGCCCAACATTAACCTTAACTTGTTGTCAATTGACTGTTGTTGAGTTAGGGGAGGGGTAGGTGGGCAGTTGCCCAGATACTGATATTGATCCCAGTATTTTTGTGATGAATACAACTCCTTTTGTTGAATTCAAGCCAACACTCAGCATTATCAAGGCATTTCTGTTTTCTCTTTTACTATCACTTTAAGAGTAACACTGTTCTTCCAGGTGCGATATTTGGTGCTCTTGAAGTCCTGGCTGACCGTTCAGTAACTAAGGAACGATACAATCAAGATAACAAGATCCCAGATTGGGCCTCCTGTGAAGAACAAACTGTTGACAATGCTCCCATTTTAGAGGAACGCCTTGAAAGACCAGTTCTGTCACGTCGTCAGACAAGTGGCATCACCAGCACCCTCAGTAATATTAGCAGCTCCCTGTCAAGCCGACTTCTCAGTGGCAGCAGTAGAAGCCCCTTAGCATCGAGTTTACTTCAAAGAGCAGGAGGATCCCCTACTTCAGGGGCATCATCCAGTATAAAAGAAAGTGACAAAGAAACTCAAAAAGAAGAAAAAAAGGGTTGAATATTTTGGCTGCAATAATTTATTGTATGGGGATGTAACCTTTAGAAATTTTTGACCCATTTGTCTCTTAGTACAGTTAAATTTCACTGTATGCTGCCCTATTAGCAACCTTCCCTTGGACCCAGAAGGGTCCAAGAGACAAGAGGGGGAGACAACTTTCTTTAACCTTCTAACTCTCCTCTCCATCTGCTACACATTTCATTGTAAATTGGTGAGGAGAATTTGGGTGTTCATACAAGATAACTTCTACAAGATATGTTTGAGTATTCTCAGTACCTGTCTACTGGATGAAGTGTGGATTTTATATGGAGCAGTTGTATGGTAATCACTTTTGGGAGTTAAAAGGCTAAGGATGGATGTCATGAACCAACACTTTTACTTAAAAATTAGCATGGTCTCCTGTTAAGCTCGAGGGATCATGAATATGCAGTTGACTTTTTAGAGTATGCTCTGTTTGGTTTACTGCAGCTTTAAACAAATCTGACCAGTGGACAGTTAATATCTAAAAATTAAGTGTAGCTAATACAGGTGGCTCTGGAGCCTTTTTCACTCACTGCACTTTTGTGTCATGTGCATAACAAAGACAAATGGGTCCTGACTCAAAGTCAAATGACTGCATTTAACCACTACAGTTTTTTATATTAATTTATTACTCAAATAACACCTAGTAGTTACCTTGAGCAAATGTTAAACACAGATTAGAACATATAAATCAGAATTCTTTGATTTTCGCTCAATTTCAGAGGTTTCAAAATGTTTTAAAGTGGGCATCAGACTCTGCAAAAGTAGGTGTCTGTGAAAAGTTCATTAATTGCCAAAAGGTAATTTTTTTAACTGGATAATTGGCAACATCTTGTCAAGAAGCTGACAAAACTCTAGTGGTTGCTGGCTTGTTTTAAAACCCCTGGAAATTGAACAACTTGGGTGGCTTTAATATTTCCATGTTTTACATACAGTATATGGGGAAAAGTATTATATGGGCATAAGGAGCAGTGAAGCCCAAGGAAAACAGGCTAATTTCCTGAGAGTTCTTAGGTGGTTCCTTAGTCATATTACCTCACCTAGCAGGCAACAAAAGTCAATCTGAAATTTTGGGGACAGAGGGAAATCAATGTAAAAGCCTTTTATGATACAGTGAGCTGTCCTTTATGTCTTCTGGACATCAAGCAGTCCTTATGATGTAGTATTGTTTTTGAAAGGAAATAAAGTAGGACTGGGCATGGAAAGAGGAATGTGTCATTTGAGAGACAGTCACTTAGAAAATAAATAGAGTCAAACCTGTATTAAGCTGTCACCCGTGGGGAATGGTGCAGTAACCGCTCAATACAGGTTCCATAAAATAGGGGTATTATAAAGAAATAATGAAAAACATCACTTCATGTACAAAAACTTGCTCAAAAACATTACCAAGTTTAACACTGACTTAAGGAGATACCATAAATATGGATTAAATTCTACTTGATAGATAATTCCTAGTTCTATTTGAGTGGTTCTGCTTTAACCCTTCAACTCCCAAGATCTCAGTAGTAATTCTCCTTACTACCTGCCATATAATTCTTGTGATGTTAGTTCAGAGAATTTGGTACTGGATCAACTAATTATCCCCAAATTGATATTTTTCTTTATTCTCATTACTTATCTGGTTGATATACTATTCATATTGTAAGGAGAAATTTTTATTTTCGTCACTCATGGAAGTTAAAGGCCTAAGTGATATATAGGGAGAAGAAAACAAAAACCATCCGTTGGAACTCGGTAATGGGTGACACAATCACTCAATACAGGCAACTGCTTAATAGATGTGAAAATTAAAGTTACTTTCATGAAGGGGTAAAAATTTTGGGACTTTGACAACCAACCACTTAATACTGGGTGGCAGCTTAATACAGTGCACCTCAATACAGGTTAACACCAATGTACCAGACTAGGTGCATACACAGTACATTACAAGTTCCAGATTTAATCTCTTGTGATTCTTCATAAAACAATAGTATCTTCTTTTTCTTGCCACAAACTGCTTACAACAGAGTGTGAATCTGGGTTTTTTCTGAGTAGTTGACTTCTTGCCTGTCATAAAAGACTGATGACTTATTGCAAGCAAGTCATTGTTATACTTAAAAAGTAGTTGCTGTAAGATTACTACCACATCATATGATTGCCACACAAGATCTTTTGTGTGATATCCTTCCCTGCCACCATCATTCCCTTCTTGAGCTTCTAGTCTCACAAGGTTCACACAATATCAAGCATAGTGTGACTATCTAGTTACAAGCTGTACATCATCTGGGTTGTCTCTAAGCCTTAGCTGCCAGTGAGATTGGACAATTGAAAGGGCAGTCACCTCTGAGGTTACCCACTTCCAGTCACTTTCTATTGAATGCAATCTCTGAGCTGCCTTTCCTGAAGTTTCAGCTGGCAGGCTAATTTCTTGACTACAGCCCTGCATCTTAGTCTTGATGATAACAAGTCCATCAAGAGTGCCTCACATTGTTATACTCTGACAGCCACAAAAGGATGACACAAAGTGTATTTTGAATTTGTGACTGTGACGTTATCTTAAATCAGCTTCAATCAACATGCTCTCTAGAAGAACTTCATTCTCATCGTTTAAGAGTGGCTCATGTAACCATAGTGACAGATATACCATCAGTTCATCTCTGTTCTTACAATGAGTAAATTCCATTACTAGTCTCTCCTTCAAAGAAAGTTCTTTGGTATATGAATCAAGAAGTATCTTTGATGCATCACCTGAGGAAAAAAAATAATTATTGAGTGCCTTTAATTCCCAGAGGTGATTAACATGTAAATTCTCCCTAGACAACCCATAGATTATCCAGCAAACAGGTAACGGGAATACTGAAACTTATCAGGTAAAAGTTGTTATCTTGATCTAACACCAAATTCTTGCAATTAATTATCTAGGAAATGTGCAGCAATTAAAGAGGAACACTCACAGAATTCCTCAATAGTCCAGGTGCTGAAGATTCGATCATCAGAGCTTTCCCCCTTTCTTTGAAGAGCCTTCAGGTTTCCTATGGCATGGAAATTCTGATCTAAGGATTTCATCTTAGTCCATAAATCAGCCTATAGGGTAGGAGAAGAGTAAAGGTCTTCAGTCTCTAACTGAAGGAGTCACAACTGCTTTTTAGAGCAAAGGTTAACACCTGTACACGCCACTCACGACTTGAAGTAAATACTGGTGATACTCGTCAGAGCTCACAGGAACACAAATATGCAGGTAATTACTAGGTATTTTTTATTTGCATCAGATTTCCTAAGAGGATAGTGTAAGTTATCTTAACCAGTCATGAAGCTCACTAAAGCACACCTGTTGTATTCTTACAACAGCCACTGAAAAACTCCCCTATAGGTAACTCTGCTGTATAATGTACATGTGGATAGCTTCATTCAATGCATTAGGCAGAACTCATTTGATCACAGTTGACCAGAATTCACCTGATGGTTGACCCATAGGCATCTGATGGTAGATGACACTCTATTGATAGTAACTCTATGTCAAGGCTCAATCTACAGCTGTGGGGTGTTTTGGTGCATGCGTCATCCCCTTTGGGCTAACAAAAACACCCATGGTTAGAGACTGGGCTGAGCCAGTATCATCTGATGATAATTTTATCCCATGTGGCAGAAATGTCTTTCAAGACATTGCCTGATTATCAGTAGTGTGTTAATGACTATCGGCCACCCATCAACCAACTTATTTATCTGTGGTTCTTATCAAATCCACTGAACTTGGCTTCTAATAGTTGTCAAATAGGCCAGATGGACTATTCTCGAATCAAGGGTATTTAAAACTTGTGATGACATTCAACAACTAACACCTCATTATTTTTTTTTTATTTTACTTACCAAAGAATCATAAATTCGTGATAGTTCTTGAGAGGTGTTCATAATTTCATCATGTAACTTAAAATCAGAGTCGTGGTCAACTGGTGAAACTGTAGTGTTGTCGTCCATCGAGCTGTATCTATTAACCCAAAAATTCCCAGCAGTCGCCATAAGTAAATCGATCGAAATGAAGGCAAATAAATGACGGAAGTTTACATAAGTTGTAAGAAACTTGATGTCACATACTCTTTTTGAAGTTGTAAGTTCACCAGCTTGTTAGCCAGAGACAATCCCGCTTCCTTCAGTTTTGACCAATTTTTAGCGTTTTCATGCCAGCTGGCACAACAATCTCTAACCTTTCTAGCAACATCTGACAGGTTTCTACTGGGAGATGATCTTGGAGATGGTGAATTTGAAATACTTGTCTTCTTGGATGGCGTTTTGGGAGTTTTAGGAGACTTAACCCTTTTAGGCGAAGCGGCCGCCATGTTAAAATTAAATGTCGAGGAAAGCTGGGTTCTATTGGTCGCTAGGAAACGGAGGCTCGTAAGTTGATTACTAGCAACGAGGACTTTATTTACATAGCAACACCAATAGCGTGTAAAAATTATTCACTGAAGATGTAAGAATAATGAAACTTGCCATCACAATGTTAAGAAAACCCTCTTACTACCTCGAAGCCACAAGCAAGCAGGACAATTTACGTACGCAGGTAAGTATTTCGTTTTTCATTTCAATGCGTATTTTGACTGAATGAAAATGAAAAAAGTGTATTTTTCTTCTCTGATCTCTCGAATCGATATTAGTGATCAAATGTACCTTTTCTTTCAGACACAGAGAAGTTTTAAGCGAGTATAACAAGCAATTAGTTGTCTTTTTGTAAGCTTGCCGCTAATAAAACTTCAAACCTCATCAGGATCGTAAGAAAAATTAAAAGGGACACTTGCGTTCCTCCAAGCATAGATTTCTTCAAGACTCAGAGCAGTTTCACAGCTCCAAATCACGATCGATGGGCACGTACCAAATATAAGCTTTGATATACGTTTCTGAAAGTATTTGATGATTTGTTCGTTAGATTCTCATAGTATGTCTCCTTGATCAAAATTTTTGGTTTACAAATTTGTAAAACACGCTAATCCTTTTCTCGTTTAAATGAATCTCTGGCAGACAAAAAGTGTAAATTTGAAATATTTGATTGCAATCGCCTAATCAACATACACACATTCATTGAACTGAAAGATTTGTAAGCACGTTTTTTCGAATTGATAAAGAGATGATTAGAAATGTAAAACAGAAATACATCTCCACCTAAACTTGTTTCAGTGGTGTTTCCGTCTCCGCTTTTATACGTGTCTTTAAAAGGAAGTAATCTTAAATCAAAGTATTGAAAATAATCACCAAAGGAACACTTCATAATGCCAGATGAATGTCTTTTGATCAACTCGGCGGGAATTAGGTTGTTGACACGCGCTATGTTTACGTGAAGACAAAAAAGTAATTGACGTTGAAGTTTTGATAAGATCTTTTCAGGTAATAGGTCTCCATGAAGACTTGTACAAACTGCATGTACAAAGTCTGTACAAGGTATTTCTATTTCTATCAGGCAATATTTTGCAATTTTGATTGCTGGGCTAGCGCGTATTTAACACTTCTAAAAGCAACGTGATCAAAAGAGCGTTGAATGGACTTATTTACTTAACATTTAGTCAACGTTGTCCCAATGACCGTAAGTTGTTTCTGCCAAACATTTACAATTGCAAAATGATCATCGGTGTATACTTGATACAATGCCCTTAAAGTTTCGCTGACTAAACACAAAAACTTGCAAAAACGCGTATGCATTCTTCTATATACCATTTACTTGCATGCTGAGAAAATCATTTTTCTCTTTGATATAGGGCCTGAAGACCCTAAATTCAATCCTTCCGAGACCCATCTAACAGGAGCTTGATGGCCCAGACACTTTATGATAGCTCCCCAACATGGCCATTGCATCAATATAACTATCATGAGAGTAATCCAGAGCTTTCATCCCACATCCCTGATGCAATGAAGTCAGTTTCAGCTAACAGAGAGCAAGTGGACTACACCATGAGTCACAAGAAAGGTTCTCCAAAGAAGAGGTTGTCACGGTTGGAATTGCTCCGAAGTGATTACAGCAAGAAACTTCAAATTGAGAGAGAAGAGAAGATTCGTAGACTGCAAATTATTCAACAGGAGAATGGTCACAATCAGGGTAGCAGTAATGGCGGAATGGTACGTGGATTTTTTGCAGAGAGAAGAGCACTGGAGGCTACAAGAAAAGGGCAGAAAAATCCTGAACTTCTTCCCCCTATTGAGTCACATTTCAGAATGGTGAGAGATAAAAAACAGGAGCCATTTCCTGAACACACAGTTAGAAGTAGACAAAATTCAAAAACAAATCTGACACATGGTAAGCCATTCAATGTGAAACAGGAACCATTTCCATCACAAAAACCATTGCCAACAAAATACTCATCAAGGACTCAAACAAAGACAGTTGGTGTCACTGTGCGCAAGAGAACAAAAGGTGTTGATAAACAAGATCCTCTTCCTCCAGTGAACAAGGGTCAGTCTGAAGTAACAAGGAGAAAACCACCAACTCCAAATAAAAGATATGAAACACATTCTGTTTTGAAACAGGATGATGTGGAGGCTTTTGAGTATTCTGGCCCATCTAATTTGCCAATACCTCCTATTGAGAGACGACCAAAGCGTTCAAAGGTTCCCTTGCCTCCCCCAAGTGCAGAAGACTTAGTAAGTGATTTTGATGATGCACAAAGCACCCTTACTGATTATAGCAACATAGCTCCAAATCTGAGCAAACTAAAAGCGAAGGCACTGAAACAAAGACAACTAAGCAAGCAACAGTTAATTGACACAAATAAAACTCAGGAAAATGCCAAATTAACCGACTTTCAAAAATGGCAAATGGAACAGGATCAAGAACGAATAGAAAGGCTAGAAAAACACAAGCAGAAATCAGAGTTGTCTCTCTCCCAGAGGGAAAATGAACTACTCAAAAAAATACAGGAAGAACAACTTAGGCTTGAAAAATTAAAGTTGCAGAGGGAAGAACTGGTAGAACAAGAGATACGACAAAAAGAGGAGGATGAAAAATGGTTAGCTGAAAAGCAGAGCTTAGAGGAGCAGGCAATCATTCCTCAGCAAACTTTGGCCAAAGATTCTAATCAGACCAAAAAGGTAGCCTTAAAAAAGGCTTCAACATTGCCCAAGGTACCACGAAAGGTGAAAACTCCCCCTCAACAACTCCAGGGAGAAGAACTTGACACAACTGAAAAAATTCATGACAATGCTTACAGAGATTTTTATGAGCATCAAACACAAGATGTTGGTGAGGTTTCCGTGGATGTTTCTCCTTGTTCAATTTGTGGGCGCAAGTTTGCTGTAGACAGGTTGGCCAAGCATGTAAAAATTTGTGCAAAAAGTTCAAAGTCCAAACGCAAAGTTTTTGACACAAGAAAGCATCGCAGTGAGGGTACTGAACATGAAAAATATGTTCAGAGTGGAAAATATCTTGAGGAGCCCAAGGCAAAGGTTGGTGTCTGCTTACTCATCCTTCCCACCTATTCTTTTGGAATGTCAGGCAATTTTCCCTCAAGAGAATCTATCAGAGGAGTGAAGCATGAAATTCATAGAGATTTCAAGAGATCTTTGCATAGAAATCCAGGGTCACCTTGTTTAGAAAAAGTTTCTGAATGTGCCTGCTAACAGTAGGCTTTAAGCAACCCCTCCTTTTTTGCAAAGTCTGTTGCACAAGTCCACAATAATAACTCTTGCTAGATGACAGAATTCAAAATACATAATTGAATCATGCATGAAGCTAGGATAAGTATTGGACTTTCAGGGGGTGTTTTGAGGCAGGAGTATATCTTTCTAAGAAAATTTATTTAGCATCAAAGTCTTCTGTTGCTCCAGTTTGGTTTATTATGTATATTTGTCCCAGGGATACAAGCCCTTCTGCTGACTCCTTTTGCTTCTATCCCTCTGAAAATTTGCGAAAAAAATTTATATGAATTAATTTTGAAGACTAATTCCCTCTCAAACCCCCCCCCCCCCCCTCACCCAAAAAAAATTTCCAACAACCCCTCAAATATAATATGTGTGTTTATGTGTGTTTATCTACCAGAGCCAAACAAACAGACAATTTTTATGGCAACAATTTGGGAACTAAAATTTTTTTTAACTTCCCCGTCTGATAACTTCAAAAGTAAATTTCATTTTTAATTTCAGCCCAAGGTGGACTGGAGAGCTCAACATGAAAATTTCATCAAAGCAATCCGCTATGCTAAGGGAGCAAGCGACACACCTCCTCCACCTGCAGAAAACCCAGACTATGTAAAGTGCCCACACTGTGAGAGAAAGTTTAATGCTGCTGCTGCAGAGAGACACATACCAAAATGCAAGGATATTAAAGCCAAACCTGCTCTTTTAAAAAGGAAGAAACGATAAAATCAGCATTGATATTTATGAGTTCAAGTTTTAAAGAATGTAGAGTGTGTTTTTCTGGGGTTGACTTAAAACCATATTGTGAAATGCTTTTGAATGAAGTGCTTCTACGGGACGACCAAGATTTTTTAAACTCTGTTTGTGATATCAGTATAATAATAATAGTGTGTTACAATACAAAATTTTGAAATGAAGTCGATGTAATGATTATGAAGTTAACCCTCTCATTCCCAAAGTCTCTTTGATGTTAGTTCTAAGAATTTGGTAGTGGATCAACTCATAACCCCCTAATTGATGTTTTCCTTTAATCTCATCACCTTTATGCTTGATATTGTATGGATATTGTATGGAGAAATTCTGTCTCGGTCACTTAAAGAAATTAGGAGGTTAAGAATATCAAACTATCCATGTTGCCTTCTTTTGACAGTGTTCTTGGTATTACTGAAACAAAGCTTTCTAGAGTATTTAGCTTCCAATGAAAGTACTTCACCTGAAATAGATTCACATTTAAGTGATTTTGGACAGAAAGAGGAATAAGGAAATACAAGCAGTAAATAATTTAATACTGGTGGAAAAATTTTCCCTTGCCACAACCTGGGGACTTCTTTGGAGGAAATTTGGGAGGAGGGTGAACTGAACATCACCTGTGCAACCTCACTGGTGGTCATTACCAGAGTGGAGTGAAACCACAGTAATTAAAAACACATTTTTATTAAAGTTTGAGGCAAACAAACCACACACTTGCCTTGAACTATGTGTTGTATAAAGTTCTACAACGCTTGTCTCTGTCTGAATAAATACTCTTTCTAAGTTTCAAACTCTCTCACATATTTGCTGACAAACTCTTTCATAATTATAAAATACATATGTACAAACATCTGTATAAATATACTTAACTAGATAAATATTTAGTGTACAGTTAAACAAACTACCCGTTGAATGACAAAGCTCAGTCTCAAAACCGATTATGGCTTTTTCACAACAAACACAAGTTTGAACAGCTATCACAGGAAAATACACAAATAAAATCATCACTAGGAATGTTTTGGTTGAGGTTCATTTTAAATCACAGTTAAACCATACCTTTTCATAGGTTTGGATACATTTTGTTTAATATTGTGTCTGAAATCAAGGGGCAAAGAATTTGAATCAAGAATAGAACGAAAAAGAAAATGCAATCACAGAAAAAAGAAAAACTGCAAGTTAGAAAAATGCATAATTTGCCAAAAAAAAAAAAAAAACCCAGTTGCATAAAGATATGCTAAGGATGTTGATGTTGTTAGTGAGAAAGCCATTGGTGTCCTCTACCACTCAAAAAATGTTAGCACTTCCAAAACACTCTGACATCCCACTTCTCAAGGTCTAAAAGAATTGTGTAAACAAAACCACCTTTTTACTGCTGTGGTACCTACACAGAATAAATGTTTACTTAACAACACCACATGGATTGCCCTAAGTTACTTGCAAGAAAAATTTTCTTCTAGAATTCCAGGAAAATCACCTGTTCTGGTATACAATCGCATTTCTACCCAAGTGGATATTTGTTGGTTACCATATTAGAATACTGACTGTTTGATCAGACTTTCACAGAAATCATACATTAAAAATATGTGTAAGTAACACTACAAAATACTGTTTGAATAATCACTCATGTTCACGTGCCTGAATAGGTACAGAAAATTATAAAGACATAATACTGGTTCAGTAAGAATAAATGATTCTCCAAGCTTTGTAATCAAGAAAGCTCAATCAACATGTTAAGAATATGAAAGATAAATTCCAACCTTTCTAAAGGTCCTAGTGGACCTGCCCCCTTATGATACCCAGCTTAGTTTTTATGCTAATGATATTAACTGCTCGGAATTAACTGAAATTTATGCTTGACATATTCATTTCTGTCTCCAAGCGACTCTCTCTTTCCTAATCTTATCATCGTAGCAAATGATCTAATGATGTCTTCTTTGTTATGCAGTTTCCTTTTGTGAAAGGAAAAAATCAACCTTTTCCACTTGTATCTAAGTGTAAACTATCAATAAATTTTTTGGTAATCATAACTAGTATTGTACAAGTATTACAACTGGTTTAAGTAGGTTGATGTTTTCAAATTCCCTCACAGAAGGAGAAAGAAGCCTGCTTCCTTCCATTGACATAACAACGAAACCCCTAACCAGCTGTGTGCTGAGTTACCTTCAGCAAAAGCAAGCAATTTTTAAGTTTTCAGGAGATACTCTTACGATGACCAGCTGTTAAAATCTCAAAACCTTAATACCAGGAATTGTAAATTTAATCTTGGGAGATATTCACAGTGCTCCTCATCAAATTTCTGCCGGTTAAAATAGATTTAAAGTAGTTTGAAGATGTGTTTGAAAAATTCACAAAGATCTTTTTAAAGTTTTGGTGGGAAGAAGAACAACAAAGAAAAAAAAAGGGCATGTTTACAACTGCTTATTTCCTGTGAAAGAAAATCAAGCAGATTTACTCAGGAAAGGTAAATTCCTAACAAACCTGAATTTGCAGTGTAGCAATAATAAGGGTAATTTTTAAAGGCTCTGTTCATACCCTTTTTCTCTTTTGATATTACCCTGGACAGAGTTTAGTGACTGTTAAATGACAACTACTGGGTGGAAACCTGAATTTATACATGTCTTTAAAATTATATTTATCTAAATGCTCCAAATAATGGAGTAATGTCTAATGATGAGCCCTGAAAACATGGGCGTTGAATTTTTTTTTTGTCTTTACGATGATTCAAAAAATCCCAATATCAACACTCTGATAAATGAATATCTTTAACCTCAAGATCCCCAACTTGTACAAACTGCAAGTAGTCAGTGGTGAACAAAGGAGAGGCGATGAGACACACAAGACTCTCTAGCTGCATCAAAATGATTCAGTTATGTTGAAGAGCTGCACAAAACACATGAAAACTCAAAAACTACACGCATCCACATCTGTGTTAATCACGCAGTACTCTGCCACAAAATCTCACCAAGACGTCAACTTAGGCATTTTAATAGGCAAAGCCAGGTTCTTCAACAGGTGCAAGACTAAATGATGGGTTCATCTGTATAGGCTTGAAGGACAATACTGCTGGATCATAGATGCGACTATGTCTTGCACTTGGAATACCCTGAAATTTTAAAGCATAACAATACAGTGTTACAGTGTTAATGAACAATCACATGGCTAATGTAAGTGAGGGTGACTGTAATAAATACTTCTCCTTTCTTTCACTTGAAGTTTCAATAAACCCTTTGGCTGCTAAGCTTAAATAACATCTAATTTCACTTTCCACTGAAACCTCTGAATCACACTTTCAGGCACAAATCAAACTAATTTTCCTTGTCAGCATCTTAGGAAATTACAGTTTATCACAATACAGGAACAACACTATTGTTTATATCTTTTATTTCCTATATCAAAACCACTCATCTTTCTGGCAGTATCTGCCTAAAATTTAAAACAAGATTTTCATGCTTTTTTATGGCATCATACTTAACCCTTAAACTCCCAGATCAAATTTGTAATTCTCCCTACCATCAACTATACAATTCTTATAATGTTAGTTCAGGGAATTTAGTATTGGATCAACTGATTATCCCCAAATTGATCTTTTTCTTTATTCTCATCACTTATCTGGTTGATATTGTATAGCTATTGTAAGGGGAAATTCTGTATTGGTCACTCATGCGAGTTAAAGGCTTAATTTACATTTTATATCAACACAAGTTAAAAATAACTTTGATTTAAGGTGAGTTCAACTTCCTTTGAAACTGATCAAGTGTTTGCATCAAATCATGTAAACAGTACATAATACCATAAGTACCCCTTCTGTGCCAAATTACAGCTGTAAAGATGTAACCTGGCATCTTGTTTGAATAACCTCACAGGAGCACTGGAGGCTGAACAGTTTGTTCAGCTAACCCTTTAAGCTCTAGAAGTGACAAGCATCAAACTTCTCCCAATTGTATCCCCTTAAATCAAATATTAAGGTCATGAGAATAAAGGACATGATAGCAAATGCAAAAAACTGTTGGTCGTTGGACAAACTCTTTGTATATACAATAGGAAATGCATACAGAGAAGTATTGAGAATTTAAATACTGATGTTTGAACTTACCCTTACTCTAACTGGTCTGGGTCTTGACACTCCATGAGTGTGCTTCTTTATGAAGACAGATTTCTGGAGGTAAAAAAAAATCCTGATCAATGATAGCAAAAGTTATTAATATAGCCCGTGCCGAGTTGTAATTACACCTTTTTAATCCAATCACCAAATGAATTAGTTTGGTCCTTTATACAATTTACAACTCTGGCTTCTAAGTAAAAATACAGAAATGCAGAGTTTTGAAGATGTTTTGTTTGCTTTAAACACATTCAAACTCGTGGATGATCAAACAACTGAGTAAATCGAGTAAATTGAGTAAATAAAGTACCACTTAAAAAAAGTGATGGACATTTTAATTTCTTGATCTGTCGTCTACAGGAACAATAGCAGGTCTTTGAGTTAGTCACGTACTGGCAACTAACATTAAAATTCTGATCATTCTCGGTCAATTTTCAGTCACGTAGACAACCAGCTGCTTGCCATTTCAGACCCTATATTATTATCGTCCACACATGTATTATGTTCACCCCTTAACCATTTCCAACTAATGTATGGTTAAGTTTCACATGCCACTAACAGTTTGGTTTAAAGATGAAAATAGAAAGTGTCAAAAGAGAATGACACTCATTTTAAAAGATAGACTTGAAAAAAAATGAATCTTAGTTGCAAGGGCTATGCTGTAATTCTCTTAAAATCAACAAGGGTGAAGATGTGAGAATAGGCAATTGGTTTCTGTTCCTATCCTAAAACCTGGTGGTGAACACAAATGTGTACTAGCAAGATTCCATGCCTAAGTGACAGGTCTTCAAACAAGGATAGTTATCCCTTGGAAATTTGCAATTTTTCAGAAAAACAATATCAACATCAAGAGTAAAATTACAATTTCAGGGTTACTTAGTTCATCAAAAGAATTTGGACCACATGGGATTAACTGAATATTTGTATTGACAAAGAGACTTCAGCTAAATTCCTTAAGTTGGTATGGCAACCACCAATTGACAAATTATAAGCTGACATGTACATTCAACGAAGTTTAACATTATTTTTCACCCTTAAAATTTGCTTTTCAATTGCCCAGCCAATCACATCTTGACTTGCTATTAATCCAAACAAAACATTTCAACGAGTTTCAGAAGGCTGAGTTCACAAACAAATAAACACAAAAGGCATGCTTTGTGAAGAGGAATCTGCCAATTCATCACATATTCTAAAATTTCAGAGCCAGGGCAACGTAATATGTTATCCAGTAACACAGTGGTGGTGGCTAGTCTGGAGAAAACAAGTACAAAGAAAAAAAAACTCAATAGAACTCCTGGAGAGAGGGAAAATCTTGCCCCTGTACGATTACTTTGATCAAAAATGCAGAAGGGCTGACAAAATTGGCACCTTCTAATAACGCATCGAGAGAATACAGCAATTAAATCTGATGCTTTCAAAGGATTTTTGGAGCTCTTAATAAAATGCGTTGTTTACGCTTCACAGATCCAAATGAAAAGAATATCATCGTAGCTAAATGACAGATTCGATGCACGAGTTGGCACAAGATTCAAACAATAAAACTCATTGTTTTGAAGAAAATTCACCCCTTGTGAACCATACCTGTTGCATTTTCTCGAAATTTAATGATGGTCTTGATGAATATCCCTTGTCTTCGGCGAAAACAAGACGGTGTTTTTTCCTCGAGTGTCCTTCACTTGTGAATGTAGTGGGCCGCACTCGTGACGAAAATGCAGAATGTTTCGACAGAACAGTCACCTTGCCAGGTGGACTTGAGCTGAGAACAAGTGGTCCACTACTTTTACCGCACAGTTCTTTAATTTCGTCATCGCTTGATGAACTATCGTTTCCAGAGGCAAACTGTTGCAATAGTTTGTGAGCATTTACTTGAGACCACTTTCGCTTTTCCGGTGCACCACTTTCCCTTAGAGGAATATCGATCGGCAAGAAACTGCCTCTGTTGTCCCCCTTTGAGTCTCTCTCTGTGAATATATTTTCTTTCGCCGCTTCCTCTTCAAGTCCTGCGAAAGCTGTCGCTTTGATCTTCAGCGGTTCATCTTGCACATAGTTGTTATTCAAAGGTTTGTCGGCCAGCGCTAATGGCGAAAGTGAGATCGACAAATATTAGTGATTGGTTGTTGTGAATAAATGTAAAAGGGAAAAAATCTCTCAATTACCTCCGTTTATCTCTTTTAATTCGTCGTCCTCGTCTGTACTTCCCTCTACGTCGGACTCATCTTGTAAAAGTAACTGAAAAATAATGAAAGAAATTGAAATAAACTGTACGGATAGTTTTCAATACATAAGAACAAACGAGCTTCGTGTCAACACCGTGTTGCAGTGGAAAAGGAATCGTACTTTTACCTGTGGTTCTAAAGGCTTGACTTCATTGATGGATTGGTTCTTCAACTTAAGAGCCAAAAATTTCAGCATTTCTTTCTTGATGAGAAATCCTTGCTCAACTGTTTGATGGCGGGAACAAGAGCCTTTTTCCCGCGAGAAGCGTCAATTATGTTGACGTCGCGACGCCCTATTCGAAGAAAGAAAAACAATATTTTATGAAAAATTACACTTTACGACATCAAGGCTACTGCTTTCCAATCTACAGTTCTTTCAAGCCTTCTATTATTCTCAGCAAGAGTCCAAAACTCGTTGAAATACATTACCTCTTTCTTGCGGTTGGATAGCGATCATCCCAGACAACTCGTCAATGCAACTAAATTTTATATTTCATGAGCTTAACCGGCACTGCTGCCTACCATTCCTCTATAAACGGATATATCAAGCTAAACATTGTACTATAGCCCTTCGTTTACAAAATAAAAGTACTGTAAAAGTTAGTTAGACGAGCTCACGAACTATCAACACACGAATGAAAACAGCACACAATTCGAAATTTAGAACGAGGTCTGCTATCTAAACTTAAGCTTCAACCATCGTTGTCTTTGCACGAGTTTGACGGTAAGGATAAATTTCGCGAACCAAGAAGGAAAATACAGAGATAAACATAGACTAGGCACAATTCTACGAGCGAACTTCACAAATTTTAAACGCGGTCGGGAAAAGCTTTAATTCACAAGGAGAGGGAAGTCGTACAATTCTGAGAGCATAAAAAATTCAGGAAAGAGGACGGGTGGTTGGGCCCTCGAAAAATACTTAAAATTTCGATTTATCTTAAAAGTACTAGCATTACGTTTAACAACCAGGCATTGAAACACTAACTTGAAGAAAGTTGTCGAAGCTAGAAGTTTCAGAGGAAAGGCTGACGAGTGGCAAATTCATGACGAAAGTTCATTTCTAACTCACAATGACGACCAGGTGCCGTTGACAAAGAAATGCGTGTTCGCCGTTTCTATTTTTTCGATCCCCCGCGGCAACCTAAATTTGGACTAGATAGTACCGAAGGCACCACCGGCCATTCGATTCAAAATATTTCTTTACCAAAAACAACAACGATTAGAATGCCAAGAACGTTTGAGACGATACCGTTCACGGTGAATGTGTCATTCTCAAAGTGTGTGTACAAGGCACATTTATCGCGTTTATCGACATTAGAGAGCTTAACATTTTTAGACTAAATGCGCTCAACGAGGCAAGTACGAGGAAGTTTCAATAAAGGCATACCTTTCAGCGAAAGCCGGAGAATTCACAATGTTGATTCCATCGTACGTTATTGCTTCCAGTTGAAGTTTGCAAGCGACGTAAATGAACACCCTGGAGCACTAAATAAAGCTCATGGGACCAAATTGCAGTGATCTGATTGGCTGCTGTAAGTGAAAACAGTCCATTCACTGCGCTGACAGCCGGTGACAAGTGTGCGGCCGTGACCCCGAAGATAAAATATTCGATTTTTTCGTGAAATGGCAAAGTACAAATTAGCATGTCTGAATATTACCAAGTTTCACAAACATAAGCACTTTATGCGCTCTCTTTCACAAGTTGAATCGTGGAATCTACGGGGCGACCTTTCGAGAGATACGATTCACTTATCAATTTCAGAACTTGGACTTTAATTCGTGCCTCATTCAAACAAAACACTGTAAAAACAAAAAAAATGTCGCTCTTTGGCCCGACACTTAGCCCGGTGGGAGTAGAGGGGGCGGGACAGACACAAAGAAGAACGGACCGAGTTGCTATTAACTCAATTTTGCGACTCTCGTGCCCATCACATGCCCGCTGCACTTTACTTTATCTCCGATAAGAGAATTTGAAACTTTATCTGGCTTAAGCTCGGGGATATCTTTGAGGCATTTTGTAAAATAAATTTTCCCGAAAGACAATTGCAGCTTTAACCTAGCAATTTCGTCTGGTGGATGGCTGGACAAAGATCGGTCACGCGAAACCGGCAATGGCCCGCACCAGCAGCGATCTTTAAATCAATAAAGAGCATTCTTGAAACATTTCGATTGCTAATAACGTCATTAACACAACACAACCAAGAAAACACGATTTGCATGGATCAGTTCATAACCTAAATTTACATTTGCGCCAGTTCGTAAGCCCCACAGTGATTTCTCTTGATCATCCATAAAAGTGATGAGTTAACACCTCAGGGTTTCTTAAGTGTAAAATGGTACATGTGAGCGGCAGGTGAACAGATTAAACCACCTTGAAAAATGATCTAACAGGCATTTACTCAATTGACTTGTACCAAGCTGATTCATTTAAAGAGGTTGACCAATAAAAACGTGTTTCATGAAAACGAATGGCTGAATTATTCAAATAAGTCAGACCGCTTGTGTAATAAAGCATGTGACAATATTTCCCGTGCATCCTGTCTCGCTATCTAACTGGAGGGTGGTTAGATATGAAATGGTATGTCCATATCAATTTGGGCAAAACGTTTAACTATCTAAAACAAGATTATTTTTATCTTGACAAAGAGCTTTAGCTCTAAGAAATTCAAATATTCATTCTCTCCAAAATAGAGGAATTTGAAAATGACGATTGGTGGCGGCAAAAATGAAACTTTTCGTAAACGATGACGCAAATTCGCAGCGAAAGTGGAATCTGGCGTTTTCACAATTTAGGTTGAAGAATTTCATCGGGTTTAAAATGTAATTGTGTGATTTGAGATCACAGGGGCAAAATTACCGATTTCGATCGCGTTCAAAATAAACTGAATACTAAGCGCTCTACGATTGTCACGATTACCTGCCGGCAAGAGAATATCAACTGCAGTTAACATTTCTCTTGCCTTTGGCTATGATCTGCTCAGCTGACGCCACGGATTTTTCTCTTTTTGTGCAGCGAGGAGCTCATTGTGCCGTGGGGGGTGGGGGGGGGGGGGGTGGGGAGGGAATGCAAACGCTCTTGATTTGTAAAAAAAAAAAAAAAAATTAATCAATGAGTGCAGGAGGAAAATTACCAAAACTAAAGCAGGAAGATCAAGGCAGATATATCTGTTGTTGATTTTCCTCTATTCCGTCGTCCATCATCTCATAATTACCTAACGAAGGTCATTCGGGCGTTTCTCTTCCTTCCCTGATATAGGATCATCAGTGGCTTTAGAACTAAGAGAACCATCTACATCTAATCTACGTACGAAAAACGTCATTGGTGGAAAAACGTACGAGGCATTGATGTCACTATCAAAAGTACGACAAAGAAATAATATTTTTAATATATCATTCGATACAAATATTACACTCGAGACAGAAGTCGACAGCCTTACAGATCAACCGCTCATGCATTGAATTACGTACAATACAAACATGCGTAAGCTGATATCGCATCATCTTAGATATCAATAAATTTACCATTGCAACTTCTGTAACTAGATTACATTATATAGAAAGGTATGGGGAAAGTGATAAGAGATCTATACTCCTGAGGGCATATCAGTTGCCTGTAAAAACGAAATTAATAACGAGGAATAAAGAACAACAGCCCTTTTGAATTGGATGTCCGAGAGAGCAAAAACAAAACGGAATTTAAGATCCGGCGCTCGATTCTTCGCAAATGTAGCTTATGTTCCATGTCGGTGAACTAAGAATTTTTTTCTTTTTTTATGATAAAAGATTTAAACTGCTGTCCCTCGACTGAGACTCAAGCTGAATCGCAAATGTTCAGTTCGCAATTGCGTTGCTCAAAAGTTGCACAACCTTGTTGAAAAGAAAGAGTACGACCCAGCTATCCAACGTTTTAAATTACCTTTTGGCGTCGAAGGAAAAACTGGATGGTTCTGGGCTTATTTTAAATCAGATTAGGTAACAAGAATAACAGCAAAGATGAGTGATAAAAGGAAAGAGTCGAAGAGCTGAGAAATGTAGTCGTCCAATCGACAATGTTTTTTTCTGGAACAATCAACATCCTGTTGACCAAAAAATATTTAAAGACCAAAATTACTGAAATTTCACCAGGCGGAACTGAACAAAAATAATCTGCATATCAGTCTACGAGAATGGTGGTAAACTTTGAAATGTATTATTCTTTCTTTACGGATGAGTGCGGGGGCATAACTTTTGAATTTCATTTGTTTAGGTAAATTTCTTGAAAATTTTTTCGTCGCAACTTTAAGCCAAAGGCTGGTGGATATGTCCGTTCAAAATCTGTAATGTTAAACCGACGCTTATTGGTAACAATATGAGAAGTTTTGTTATTTCCGGTGATCGCGCGGGTGAAGGGTCAGGTCTTACTAAACCTTATTCGTGCAAGGCCGGCCTTTTTGAAAAGTATACCGAAAGTTTAGCTGGGCACGTAAGTTCACTAAATATACCGGTTGCACTCGACTCGACAGTATTAGAGAACATGGAGCAGTGTTCTTTTGTTCAGAGCTACTGTTAGTTATGATGGTACAGGTTGTTCCGTTTCTTCCAATCTCATAGGACAAATGCGCGAGATACAGGCGAAGAAAAGCCAACAGATCAAACTTGTTGTTTTCCCGATCAAAGATCACATCGGACGCCTCTCCAAACAACAGATCAATCATTTCGTTATTTTGCGTTGACATATGTAAATAATTTTGATTGCAGACACAGGAGAGGCAAGATAAGAGGACTAATTTTAATTAAAAACGTGTTTAGAGAATGAAATACGGGCCAAGGTGAAAGTAAAATCTGCCACAACAATATCGAAAGGTTAATTCAAAGGAGGCGGCTAATTATATTCGAGGCGTGGTCGATGGCTTAAAGAATCCTTTTAAACATGCGTGTTTTATTCGAAATGGCCCAGTTGTAAAGGATGAAGATACCCTCTGAACACCTCAGAACCTTAACGGAAGGAGATGTGTCTACACTGCATAGATATTCGATGAAAAAGGCGGTTTCGTTGAATTGGTAACCAGGCTGAAGTAGATAATTTTGAGAAATTTCGGCTTTCTTTTTCACCCATATCTACTTTCAAAATTAAAATTTCCATCACTTTAGCTTGGCAAGTTCATTTCCTCATGTGATAAACGGGGGCTAGCGAGGAAACAAGATATTTTAGAAACTAAACCGGAGCGGTTGTCAGGGCTAACATGAAGCGCCGGAAAAGCGCGTTTGTTTCAACAAAGACATGAACGCCGGTTGTCAAATGGCGAAGTGATAAAATTTGAATCATTAGCTCACCACCTTTTGTCACTGTGTCACTATTTATCAGTAATAATGGGCAGCTTAACTTAACAGCTTATCCTTGAAACTTCTGACTCATTGCAGACAGAGAAAAACTTTGGAATGAGATCTTGAAAGGAGATCGTTATTGTTTGTTTTAAAAAGGCTATTCGTTTACATAGAAACACCAAAAACCGCTTTATGACGAGCATTTAATGGAAATAATTGGCGGAAGAGCAAACAGACTTTGTGCAAACAACGAGATGAGCTAAATAAATTGATTGTTCTATTAGAAAGCGTTTCTATCGAGTTTCTCCATGCTAAAAATTTTAGTAACCAAAAGGCTACCTTGAACAAAGGAGTAAATCTAAGAGGAGCCAATGAGGAACTCAGAATGAAAACAATTAAGCGAGTTACCTGAGGCGCGCGGGGATACGCGGGTGACTAGGTTGCGATTGGTTTCAGTTTTTCATCTGATTGGTTGACACGGTGCCGTGGGTTTTCTAAAGCAGTCATAAAATCATAGAGTGTGGTCGGGTAAAAACTCTCGATCCTCGATTGAAAATATTGCCCAAAGGGATTCAAGCCAATTATGCGGTATTCATTTCTGGCAGCAACTAGGAAAAATCCTGTTTAATTTAAATGGCAATATTCTATTAATTTCTATTTACCATTCCTTTCGTGAAGTTACGTCCGTCGGTCAAACAAAAAGCGAGGTGTTAAAAAAGGCGAAATTAATCGAGAGAGCCTGAGTTCTAGAAATGCCTGGAAGCGCCTGCTCGCTTGCTAATGTATTCCCTACCCGAACCCTTACCCGTAATATTTCAGCCCAGAAAACTGAGCACAGCTAAGAGATTATGACCTGTTTATAACCTCTTGGTACAGCTGATTTCTGTTCAAAATAGTCTCTATAAAACATATCTCAAGTAAAATCAAAAATGTAAATCTTGAGGGTCGGTCGGACAGAGTCCTTGAATTTTCTCCATTATCATTTAATTTTCATTTTACTGAGACTTATTTATTTCAAATCTTTCCATTCATACGCTCCCTGAAGCATCAGATATGATTCCGACGACTTACTTCAAGAAAAGTAAATAAACGTCTCTTTGTGAGTCGATATTATCAATAGAGAAACAACGGATGTTTAGAGCTTCTTTGTCCTGGAGTTATGAGCTCCAAAGAAAAAAAAAACAAAAAAACGCAAAATTCAGTTCGCAGAGAGACAGTTTCAATGACCTTGTGCGTTCCCTGAACGCCAGCTGAGAATACTGGCGTTCATAAGTCGGTTTTTTCAATAACGCAGAGTAATTGATTCGCGCTCATACCACTCAAACTACATATGTCTCGTACGTGACTTTGTAGTGAGCTAAATTGACGGGCGAGTTGAAACAAAACAATTGTAACGTAAATAAATGAATGAATTTACAATTGAAGACTGAACTTATGGGCTAGAATGAAACTAGGCACATAGCACGACACAATTTATTCTCAATATTGAAACCTTCAAGAACTATCATTACTTCTTGGTTTGCACAGGACGTATTTGGTTGAGAAAAATACGTTTGCATGCCCGTTTATTTACTTAGTGTAGCTATTGTTCCGATGCCAATGAGAAATGAGACTTGGATGTCTGGCGTGTTATTTAAATTTTAATCAAAAATGAAAACTAAACCGACAAAAAGCCCTGCTAGAGGAGGCAAAAGATTAAAAGTAATTTATGTAAACAATAATTTTTAAGTTCATGAAATCGCCTTCTTCTGCACGCACATACAACGAATGATATCTATCGTGTTCGATACTTCAAGTAAAACTAGACAGGTAGGATATTGACCCTGGATATCGATGTTAATTTACTGATAACTGAATTTGACTAGTAAATAAGCCTTTTTGAAGTCGAATTTCGCTAAAAGATTTCCATTCCATTGAGCTGTAAAGATACTTATGGAACTATAGATTTATATATGCTATGAATCTTACTACAAACTAAATAATTGCAACACGCGTTTCACTGCCTTGTTATCTTTCTCAAAAATTTAAATAAATTAATTAGTTTCCACGTTGCGAGCTTTCAGGCCGAGCATGCAATACTAATATAAATTCGCAAAAGTTCAAAGAAACATTTCCCTGAAGGTAATCTTAAGGGACATTTACAAAGACTTTCTGATATAGAAATGCCAGTTTAATACGCGATGAGGGCACGAGGTTAGTATGGGTTGCGGCAAAGTAGTAAGAATGTCTGGAGGTTCCTTAAATTATTCCAGCAGTAAAGGAGTTAATTTGTTTTGGAGCAGACATGTTCTAAAAATTCCCGGGAATATCAGCCACGACAAAAAAACACTAGATCAATAAAATCTAAAGGACAAAACGGTCACTTACCAAAATATGAACAGATAAGCCTCAAGCTTCTGGTTTGTAAGAGTACCTCACTCAATAGGCAGCTTTTATAAGCGAAGACTGCCGTAGTTTTTGACACCTTTCTCACGGAACTGCAACCTGTCCGACGGATATTAAATATTTATAAACTATTACAATGAGTGTTCTAACCGCTTACCATGGTAACAGTCATGGGAACGTGAAGGACGACTTGAAATTTCAAATTAGCGCTGAATCCGAGACTCACTTGGAAATGCAATCAAGACAAAACGGACAGCAAGTATGTAACACCATTGAGCCACCAACTTCGTTAGAAGTTATAGGCATGGAGCACGTAACGCATAATGAATCAGGCTTGGCATAATTACGAGTGCTTCAGAGAAAGCTGAAAAGCCGTATGAGCTAAAAATTATTTCGCGACGGTTTTGGGTTAAAAATCGTTGAATCTTAATCGGGAACTGAAATAATCATGTTGAAATTAAAATGATATGGCACCCCAAAAAGATAAATGAAATTGAATAAAATTTCACCTGCAGGTAAACCACAGATAGAGCCCCTTAAAAGTAGAAAATATTTCTTCGATGGGACTCCTTCCGTTCCACCCGCTAATTATAAAAGACTGGTCGCTCTGGAGCTGTAAACTGAGCTATCAAGGCACTGTTGTATTACAAGCGAGCTAGTTTCGGTAATTTTTTTTGTTCTTTTTATAGCAAGATCTTTCACACATCTGTCTTTACTCAAGAATAGTTGTATCCCAAAGCGTAAGGAAATTGTAATCTATTATGCAACGTGGAACAGTTGGTCAGAAAAAAATATCGAAAAATTGTTTAACCCGTGAAAATTGTGGAGAATATGTCTCTATCTGAAAGGAAAAAAAAGCTTAACACGCCCAAAATTTAAATGGGATTGAAATAAACTGTATTGGAGAAAAGTGTACCATGCGTTTCAATACAAATATGAACTTCAGGTTACAAAACGGAAACGTTTCTATGAAATGCAGACATGCCATTCGTCTGAAGATCTTTCAAGCCTGGAAGTAAAAATGTGGTTTAAATTTTTCAAAATTTGAGCAAAATTAGCTTACCAGTGAATTATCGTCGTATAGCATGAGAGAGCTGGGCTTTGGAGGCAGTCAAGCGGTCAATGAAATTGTTTTCACAGGTAAAATCAACAAACGTTGCCGTTTTTTACACCCGAAGTCACGTAGCCATTAGGATTTAAATAGATAGCGACGTTTATTAATATATCTGTGGATCAGAATGTTTGTCCAGACAGACACATAATAAGTTGGCTCGACCCGACCATAATTTCGCCAGCAAATGATTATGAGAAATTATGTTTGCTGGTGCTAAAAGTTGTCAAATTTCATTTGCCTTTTAATTCGTCGAAATTCTTCAAACATTTTACATGTTAGCGCCAACGTAAATAACCGTTTCTGTGACCATGCTGGGATTTCGCTCCCAAAGACCTTTGTGGCAGTTTCCCTGTTACAATAACAAAGAAGTTTTGTAACCTGGTGATTAATTTTTCTTAGCCAATATGCTTTTTCGAGAAGGGCATTTCGTAATAATGCTAGGAACAAGAAAGCAACTGAATGAAAACTGGAGGTGGTGGAAGGAGGAAAAGCTTACAATGGTTTGAGGCGCGCTTAAAATAAACCTGCCTTCGCGTGCGAAAATTTATGCTATTAACGATTCTAAACATCAGGAAACCTTAGTTTTAAAACAAGTTTTTTCTTCAGTTTTGTCGCAAAGTGTTTTCTTTCAATTCAACTCATGTCACGCATTTATGAATGTGTGGAATAGTCCTGAAGAAAAGTATAAAATAAAACAGCGACATTTTCAACCAAATTTTAAACATGTTTCTAGAGAAAGACTGCAAAGAGGCCACTCGGTGATATGGCAACATTCACGTGATAAAACCAAAGTTTTCATAAGCAGAACAATATCACTACATGTCCTTTGCAACACTTTCTGTGATCTGTCTCTGTCCTATGCAAATCAGAAAAAATGAAATAACAAAATAGTGTGGAGTCTGAAAACAGAGACTAGGTTATGTTGAAGAGAGAATTTAATTGGCCTTGTTACAGGAGGTAAACCACAGATCACCTAAGCTTGATATACTAATACTCTTTCAAAATATTGTTATTACGCAAGAGAAGAGACATACGTATGTATGTATATTTTTTTATGGGATTAACAATTACCTTAAGAAACCAATTTTGGCGGCACCCTTTTGTACTGTAACTGACGTGAATTACTTTTCGTGTTGGTACGGAAACAACGTTTCTCCTTTCAAAGCTTGGCCTCCTTCAAAAAATATTTCTTGACCGTAATTTTCAATCGATCATAATCATAGTCACCCTGGACTTTATGATTTCTTCTTGGCTACTTATTAATTAATATTTGTCCGCCCTGAAGAAAAATGATTTAAGAATTATTTTCACGGAAAGGTGATTCTTTTTGACGCTCGAAATGACACAAACTTATCTCCTCTTGTTTCCTTGTGGAAACGTTTAAGAGAGTGAGCAGGAGTATAAAATAGCCAGTATCATTTATGATTAGTGTAAAACGAAAACATCAAAATTTTCAGCGAAAAAACTAATCAAATATGTCCCAGACATGCAAATGACCAGCGTCGATTTCGATTGATGAAAAATAAACAAGTAGATAAAGCGAAGGCAAATAAAATTTGTCTCATTTAAGCAAATGATTGATAATAAGCTGCAATTTGGACGAGAGACGGAGACAGTCCCAAAAAAAAACCGCAGCCAGAGTTTTAAGTAACTACGTTGGATTAGCTGGGATAAGACTAGTGAGTATTTTACCGTTGTGAACTTATGGAATTCTTTGCGTCGAGATCTGCACCCCTGACGATCTGTGCAGTCGTTGTTTACCCCTTTATCCTGAGCCAAAGTTTTCTTTCTTAGTTTGTTTTTACTTGATTGGTAATTTTTGCTATCTGACCGAGCTGTCATTTCGAGGTCAAGATAGTTAGCATGACATATCAAAATAAAAGTTGCTGCAGAATGGGGTCTTTCATCGATAATCGGCGATAGCCGGACGTATTTCCTCCCTGCTCCCGACATTCAGGTGACACAAGGAAGGAAACTTCCTCTCTTGGGTGACACTATTGTGATAACGCGAAAAATACCATTTATGAAACCGGACATTATTACTGAACAAGAGAATTTATTCTCTCGTATTAGATCAATAATTCTTTAGGGAAAAAGCTCGTTCTTTTAGTATTTTGCCGGAGTGTCAGATATGGTTTTTTTCTTACTGGAAAAAAAAGGCGATTTCAAAGAAAGAAAAATAATAATAAAATGATTGTTAATTGAAGCAGGCCAGGATAAAGCGACGAAGCGATTTAGCATACACTCCTTCTCAGATAGAAGTCCCAATATAATGTGAATTTATGGAGCACCATTCCTATTCTTGGTTGTCATTCGAAAAAAGCGCATGCTATGGCGAAAATCAGGTAATGTGGCTATTTTCAACCATAATTCTTTTCCATCCCGTTTCGCACGACCTTGATTGTTTAGCCTCAAAAAACTTCTCAAATGTTTTTTAAAAAGTGTATGTTTGCAGACCTTCTTTCGATCCATGATGGGTCGAGGGAAACAGGTAACAATAAACCTGTAAGTTAGTGAAGAAAATATTTTATTTGCATTTCTGAGTCGCGGTAAAACGTTTTTTCTACGGGTGTTCCTGTGAATCAGCAAACCGCGGATCCTCCGCCACCTGCGGAACTAGCTATATAATTCTGTAAAAGGAAAGTAATGAAATAAAGTAAAATCCAAAATTAGAAGACCTTAACAGTGTTTGAAATTTCATTTTCGGGTATAAAGAAGGTTACGTTAAAGGAAAAATATTTTCTTAATCGTCCTTGACGTCCGACTAGAAATAACTGACTTTGATTGTGGCGTCATTCACCGAACAAAGGTACGTAATGTTACAGAGAGCAATCAGCAATCTCCTACGCCGAGCGTTAGTAAAGTGAGTTCCGCAATATCCGAATAACGCCTCATCCGAAGGCTCTCAGTAAACGTTTAGGCCGGAATTGGCGGCCTTTGATCCCATTTCATTGTACATGACCCTAGAATGACGAACACGAGCATAAAGTAACATCATCGTCCGTGATGCTTAGAAAATTTGATTGGCGCGTCCGGAGTTTATTTACAGCGATTTGCTTTCTGTGGATTCGTTCAGTTGGCGTAACTCACAGACCTACCTCGGAGAGGATTATTAGAGGGCAATGGAGGTGAACTAAAATCAAGCTTAATGGCCTCAAATTAGCCCAAGAAATTCAGGCTAGGCAAAGGAACAACCACTTGAGCGAGGTAAGTTTGGCTCTATTCAAAATAGGTCAGGTCGTTTTAAGGTTGAAATCGCCATTGTTTATTACCATGTACTCGCCTATCGCGCAAGCTGAACATATTTGCAGTTTGACGGAGACTCACTGTGTGAGCCTGGGTTACCTGTGGTTGAACTTCAAGGAAGATAAGAAAATTTTTTCCTTTAAAGTAATCCTCTTAAACCCGAAATCAAACTTTCAAACAATGTTAAGGTCTTTTTAGCTTTTTTTTTATGAAGGAAAATATAGGTTCCGCAGGTTTCGCTTGTTCCGGGAGTTCCGCGGTTTGCTAATCCACAGTTTAGTAGCATCCTTTGTTTATACCATTTTCAGCTTTTATTACATTTGTATCAGCGTTTTCTTGATGCACACTCTGCCTTTTTTTTCTCTTCTTTGCCCAATTTTTAATGCTTGCTTTACTCCTTTGCTTTTTCTTGAAAATAAACATTAGACGCAAATCCCTGAATATGAACTGAGTCCATATGCAAATTTGTTGGGGTTACCAAATAATCACGTGGTACCAGAAGCTATTAGCAAAATGACAAAAAAAAGACCTAAAAATATATTTTTTTAAAAAAGTGCCAAACTCGACCGTTCAGAAGCAAAAAAACCAACGAGTTTCTTGCATTTACGAGACCTGAGCGATAGCCTCACCATGCTGGAACCGCTGTTTGTATGACTTCACTTCGATAAAATTGCGTAGGGTTATGTTGAGAATTCTAGAAACTGAAAAATTTAAAGACAAAATCTACGATTAAACTGTACTTTTCTAGGATACATCAACATTGAAAATCATATTTACCAATCCATGTAATGCCTCAGATGTGGCAAAGCCTCAGTTGAAGTAAACAAGTTCTGTTTTGTCGCCTTTGAGAATCGCATTTCCCCTTCCTCCAGAGCTAATTCAATCCCTTATAACACTTAAATTTCCTTTATTTTCGAAATTTATTTTTCTTCGAAAAATGGAGTTTTAATTTGAGCTCTTATAGGCATAGCTTGATCGATATGAGACGGAATTATTGTGTAATAACTTCATGAGGCCGTCTGCAGGAACCCAAGAATTGGAAATCAAAGGTTTTCGTTAAAATTTTGTATCTTTCAGGATGTAGCCGCGCGAAACGACATACCCCCTGAGGGATCTAGTACAGGGTTGGCCAATCCCAGCGTTCATTCTGAACAAAGTCGTGTATGGCCCGCAGTGTGGTACGTTTTTGTTTCTCTTCGAGGAGCGGCATTGATTAATAAATCAGTGAAATGTATGTTTTCTGAGAACCAATCAAGGACAAAAACGTATATAAGTGTATACTTTTTTGATCGCCTTGATTTTCTTTAGACATTGATGACAAGCGCCAGTCTTACACTGATCAAACAAAGAATCCAGGTATCGTTCGTCCACAACAGAAAAGTTCACCAAAAAAATCATTTTTCGTCGCTGAGAAATTAGTCAAACTGCAAAATGAATAGGAACTAATTCAAATTGCAATTTGCTTTGAGTCTTACTATAAAATTCTGCTGTAATGCTCAAACATATAGAAATCATACGATTCACCTTTCATCTGGTTGAACTGGTTCGAAACCGGTTGCGTGAGACGACTACGCTAGACCACAAAAAAATAAATTATCTTGATTATCCTTGATGAATGCGCAGGCACAAAATGTTAATTCGTTAAGAGAAAGAACTGTCTGCCTGCCTCCTTACAACGATTGCGATCTAAAAGAGAAACCAGTCTAGATATTTAAAGATGACAGAGGTTACTTGCCGCATGCTGATTATTCAAAATACTGATCATGAAAGTCAAACAAAGGAAAACACTTAGGAAAAATGGCTAAGGTTTGAAAACTCGATGAAATAATGTAAATGATGTAACCATTGAGTAAAATCTGAAATCAAACTCACTTGATAATGTTATAACGAAAAAAAAGGAACGAATTCAGAAACTCGTAAGCGGGCGATGCAGAATATTTTCCAAGGAGTCGCCAAGGTTTACACTGAATACTGTCAACTGTTGATGTTTCGTTACGATTCAGATCTTCAGACATAAGCAGACAGATTTGGGCTTCTGTCATTCAGCCTGGAGCTTCATGTTAATTAATTCACGTATAGAAAATAAACACACATAAAAACCACTTAAAATGTTTCAGTGACTTGAAATATTCTAAATAAGATAATGACTATTGTGATTTTGAGTAACAAGGTCCGGTTAAACTCGGGCTAAAATTAGGACTGAAATTAATATATGTGTGAATTTACAAACGATCCCTGAGGTTGATAACTATTTTGATATCTTAGGAGGAATAAAAATTTAATTTGAGATAGTGAATAGCTTTTTAGCTCTAAGTTGCTTTCTAGCGATTAAAATTTATTTGATCAACTAAACTGGCTTGGAATTCGCATTTTATGCTCACAGGTCAAAAGAGGCTGTTTTTTTAATTTTATCTTGCAATGTTGTTAATTCAGGAAAACATTTTCAGTAGAGACATGTTCATGCAGCCACGTCAGAGCTTGGAATCTATTCATTTTTAGGAATTGACAGAGAAGAATTCACTTTGTCAGAATTCGAGAGAGAAAATCTCATATTTCCCACCACAAGGCCAAGATTTCTAGAAATTAATCCTTCCCATCTGAAGTGATGCATTGTTTGGCAGCCCGTTAAGATGCATTGTTAACGGGGCGCTCACGCGATATGGAAAAATTTTCCTCTAGCGGTTTCTTGAAGTTGAGAGTAAAAATTTTTAAAGAAAAAGTTTGAGTATAAATAATTGCATGAAAGCTACTCACGTTTTTTCAAGGAAAAGATTACTCAACGGAGACAGACTTTCAAAGCGTCGGTCTTCATCACACAAGTTGATGTTTACAATTGGGGGGTCTGGAAGAAGTTTCAATTTTAATTTAGTTCTATTCGACAATATCACTTTCGCAAAGCAAATAAAGCGGTGTTTTAAATTTAAATGTAATACACATTGCAATTATTTGACCACTGTGGCCAATCATTGTCTTAATATACCAATCTTAATGGCATAATTCTGAATTATCAATAACTCCTAGATAATCTTTTGTCTGCATCCTTAAAGCGCCGAACTTTCTGGATCCGCTGGCAGGTAAACAAAACAGAGGAAATTCAACGCGTGTGATTTACGTGTCAATCTTGTTCTGTCTTAGATTCGAAATTTTTCCGGGAGTACTCAACAAAAAAACATTATTTTCACGAAAAAAGGAGACACTGCTCTATTTCGTGACCACGAGAAATTGATTATCAGAAATTACTTTAATTGCCTCAAGAAAAAACTATAAGTTTGGTGGTAAAAAATGGCCCTTGGGCGATGAAAAACTTGACTGCGGAAAGCCTCTTCAGTGAAGAGAGCTTTTTGTTTTTCTTATTCTAGAGACACGATGGACTGCACAAACTACGTATATTACAGTTGACATCGGCTTTTCTTTTGTCGGAAAGAAAAGAAATATCAAAATTAAATAAAGTTTGATGAGATGGCCGCCGAGGCAAAGGTGTGGCTAACCTCAAAATATTGACTAGTTTCCAAATTTCTTCAACTGGTAAAAAAAAAGTTTAAATATGCGTTTACTGCCTTTACCATAAATAAATGTCAAAAGTCTAATTCGTCTCTATGTAAACTCTTTCAAAAAAGCTCTTCCGACGAAATAATACATATTTTAGCAAGGTCATCTAGATTGCTTTCATAGAATTAAATTTTTAAGTTTTCCTTTTGTTCTTGGGATTAATACTGTAGGATTGCTTTTAACACGCAAATCTTCTTCTTAAGAACACGAAATACTTCTTCTTTCCTATCATGAGCTTTATTCAAGATGCACTGAATCACAAAAAAAAAAGAATTTAGCCAAAGGCAATAACCAAAACGTTTTAATTTATAAGCGAACTGCTGTTGAGTTCCCGACAATGAGAACGCATACAGTTAATTCACGAGTCGAATGCTTGTACGAAGAATTCTGTGACCTCAAACGCGTGAGGTAACTTGTCGAAAATGACAGTGGAAAAAGAAAAAAAAGATTTTTTTTCGCTATTTTTTTCGCAAGATTACTCCGGCCATCTACAGAGTGCGTGATTAATTTCGAAAGCCATTCAGTGAGAAATGATATGGCACGACAGGAAATCGAGCGCATCCGGCTGAAAGTTTATTCAACCAACAGCGGCACGAACTTAGTGAAAATCTTCCATACTTAATGGTACTTGAAAAGGGGGTTCTTGAGGCTTTTAAAATCATTGTGTGCGGATAAAAATCACTGAAACCAATTCCATGTAACTTCGTCCCGTGCCACTGATGAACAGTCCCATAGATCCTTTCGCTCCGATCCAAAAAAAGGGACGCACGGGGGCCGATGGGAATGAGGAAAAGTGCGCCGGAAGGATAGGGGAACAAAACAGGTTATGGACTGAAGCGTCGCCATTTAATTTAAGTATTGGTTTTTTATCTTCTGACGACCTAATATCTATGTCTTGCTTGCAGCTGAATTCTTATTGGTGTAATAGTCTTTGTAATACGCAGCAATCTATTGGTTGGATGGGGATGTTTCAGATTTTTATGGAACGGCAAACATACGCTCAAACGAAACAAAATTAAGAAAAAAGCCTGACAGCACAATTTAGTGAGCGGAGCCCATGCAATAAATTGGGATATCAAGGAGCGGGTTTTTGACTCAAATCATTGTCATCATAACGACGCTACCTCACAACGTCGGAAACTAGTTCAGTGATGCACACCTAATTACAGTGCTGTAACGCTGTCATCGAAAAGTGCAAAAACGAAAAGGGAAAATTGAAACTAAATTTAAAAAAGTGAGAATATAGCGTAGGCATATAACGTATTAATATATATAAATAAATTTCTTTAATCTTTGGAAATTTTTGAAATTTCTGAAAAGCATCTAATACTGTCTAGAAGTTTGAAATAATTCTTCGGTGGAAAGTCTGTGGAACTTGTGCGGCTGCCGTCAAATTGCCAGAAGGTAGCTTCATATGCTAATTAATTCCTATTTGGCGTCTTCCTTTTTTGCTTTCACCATCACAACGTTATTACAAGTGGGTGTAGACAGATGCTCTACAATAAAATTAACCTTGCATGTAAAAATTGAGGAGTTGGAAAGGCCCTTAGCACTTCAGTACAAAGTAAAGATATCTGTTGGTAGCACCAACCTGATCACAGAGCTGCTAAGTGACAAATTGGTAGTCATGCACTACCTGCAATTTAGGTTGCGTGGGAGCGATTCCTCTAGCCACCAAACAATAATTGTTTTCCAAGGTGGTCAAATTCTTCAGTAATCCGAGTAAACAAATAAGGGAATAAAGATAGTTTATAGGTTGAAGTTGTGAACACGGAGTGCTCTCGACAAATTTGGAAACATTTGGCCCAAATCAATGGTTATCAAGGACTGGATTTTACGAGGAAGGAGCGAAACAGTTTGCCAATAAACAAAGTATCATTACTGTTGTTTTTTCGTTTGCACTGCCTCTACAGTCGACAGCTGAGTACTTTAGACTGTACATACAAAGAAACTAAAAGCTATTTCAATGAATATCTCAGTTTCGCCTTCAACAGACAGCAGGCGATTTAATTCAATTTATTCTTACTTATTCTGTCCAATAAATAAATCTACAACATGTTATAACCCCTTTACTGATTAACTGATTATGAATAAATATTACAATATCTAGTCTACTATAAATACGTGCTCTACTGCCATCTCATGATAAATAAAGTGCTTATTACTTTCACCCGTGCATTTGTTTAAGGTATTTTCATATGTTTAGTGTTCGTTCATTCTCGAACAAATAAAATGTACTTCCGCGTTCTGCAACAAAATAAACAGCTCTCCTTCCTTAATAAACCTTTTCGATTCATATGTTAAAAAAATATAACATTACTGATAAGAAATTTTACAACCTGGAGTTTTTTCTTAAATATAAACAACGATAAATAAAACGCTGTTGCCTTTGTTTCAATTTCCAAGAGAGATCCCCGTTACGTATTAAATAAATTCAAATAGCGGGTTCCTAGTTATCGAAATCTTGTTTTGAATTCATGACTACACCACTGATAGCCTGATAGCCTCAGAGCAGGCTCTCATCACCCGCCCTTCTGTGGGAGCGTATCACACTAATTTCACTTCGCCCGCAACTAAGTTTGAAGCCTAGAGGAACACAAGCCAGTGAGAGTTCTACAAGTAGTCTAGCACTGCTAATGAGCCGTGCCAGACCCCTGACAGGCCTCTACCCGAATCGTCTCCAATCTTCTCGCGGGCGGAAAAAATCGCGCTGCAGCGCTGGTAATGAGAGCCTGCTCGCAAGCTACATCACCGATAGTTAACCAAATTTTCTATAAAAATGTCAATTACATCGCTACTTATGATCGATCAGTCACGCAGTCTCACATTCCTCATAGTTTTTGATCGTTAATTAAAGCCAGTTTTTCAGCTCAGCTAAAAAAACAAGGGCTTACCGCCTTGCGTGACACACTAATTTCACTTCTCGTAAAGATGTGGCTAGGTTACGAAATTGTATAACTGATTAACTCACATCTCGCTACCAATACGAAAGCGTAACAGGTTAATGCAAGAACTATGGAAATTTGGCCAAGACGTGCAACGGCACAACAAATTAAGCATACAGTTACACTAAGATGACTTGACCTTCTAACCTGGCGTGACAGAGAGCCATAGGATAACATTCCCTACCAATACACAGCCACTGAGAATGAGGTTCTCGACTAATCTGACTGAGAGAGTAAATTTGCCTCCACGTCGTGCCAGACACAAAATGACCATATTGAAAATATCACTACCTATGTTGTCATGGTTTGGTATACCGTGCTCTGTTGATGAATTCTCTGTTTCTAACGAAAGTCTGAGATTCAACCAGCTACTGAAGTCACAAACCCCTTTTTCGGAGTCCGAGGGAAATACGCGCGATATCCACCGGTATATCACACATCCCAAGTTTCATCGGAGGAGTCGGTAAAGTCGTGAGCTGGACCACTGCTATGTTTCTCCTAGAGTGAAATGTGTACATACATTATGAACATCATTCAGTGTAGCCTGTCTTAGGAAACCACCTTTAAAGGAAGACCGCAAAAGCTGGGCAAGCGGGAGAGGGAAGGAACGATTAGCCCTATCCCCTGTCGGTCCTCTTAAAAATCCCACCGACTCTTTCCCGCCTACTCATTCATTCGTCCCCATTGACTGAGAGACTGACACAGTTGAAATAAAACACATTTAAATTGATGCTAGCACAATCGTAACGATTTAAACTGCCTGTTCTTCAAGAAAACACGAGAAACATTACGCTAAAAAAAAAAAAAAAATCGGAATTACCGCTTTATTATCGGAAGTCAGCGCAGAGGCTTGTTGACAATCTTTGTGCCACGAATCGATTAATTCCCAAAACCTCTTCTGGTTTGCGATGTAAGTGGCATTCTGAGGTGTAGAAACAAACAACGAACACTTCAAAAACAAGAGTTTCCTATCAAATCAACCTGTTTCTCTCCTCTTGTGTTTTCATGTATAACAGGTCAGTTTTTCTGATTTTTTAATACATATAAACCAAAAGATACTACTGATTACTTTCTAGGGAAATGCGTTGAAGCTATTTTTAAAATAACTTACATCCTTTACATGTGATTTGTGTGCGTTGGCTAATTAATTATATCGTGTAAAACGTACCTCTCGCTTTAGAGTCCTCATTTTGGTACTTTGCTGAGCTAAAGTTTCTCTAAGCTACAGAGGTAAAGGCAGAAAAGTTAGCTGAAGTTAGTTTGCGTCGTATATTTTGCTCTTGAGAAAGAAAAAATATTTTTCAACATATAAATGCCTTGTTTTACCAGGATTTCCAGTTCTGAGAAAAGACGTAACAACACACGTGTGAAATTACTATAATTTTTACTTGTGTGTGTGATATAAAAGAGAAATTCCATATCTACGCGCGCCCATGCATTATTCTCTATATATCTACCGTGCCTGAAGAGGACTTTGCCGTATCTACGCGGTTCAGAAAGAAACCTGATCACAGGTTCAAAGGGGAGGATGTTGTAAATTGTGAATTTTGAAATCCAGCATTGATTACCCTTTGACTAGCCGAGAGATATATTTCAGTCCTAAAATACGCAAGTAACCATAAAAACGCGAAACATACAATTAATCCCAGGATTTGAGAGCGGATTCTCCCTAATTGCTGCCAAGCATTTCCTAGGGGTTAATTTGAGAGAATTTGGTGGCTCATCAATATTACACTCTCTAATTGATGACTTTGTCTACTTATAACACCTTGATATTACATGTTAGTCGCTTCTGTACGTTTAAGACAAATATTTAATCTTGGGTGTGAGAATTTCACTCCAGGCACATCAACAAGAACGAACTATTACCTTTGCATTCTCTTGCTCTAGCTGTAAAAGCCGGGCTGCCATTTCTTGAACATCACCTAAGTTAAAAGAAAAAGATTAAAACATTGATTCGAGTGAAAGATGGCTGGAACAGACATAATTGATTAAAAAAAAATACGCCCCAATGCATATGAAATGAACACCGCCCAAATGGCCATGGAATTCGACTTTGCGAGTCACTCGACCACTCATTTTCCCATCGGCCATGAAATAGCAAACGAACCTGGCTGAAGATCACACTGGACCGCTACAGACGTCATCGAGATTTCACTATAAAAGTAATATTACAAAGTTAAAGGAAGCTAGGATTCCTGTCAAATAAAGATAACTAATGAAAAAAGTGATGGGTTCCAACCATATCAACGTATCGAAATTGTTTCGATTGTAGTTGCTGTATCGACCATCAACTATAAGTCATAAGTTTGGTCCACTTGAAAGTTTTCCGACATTTGAACATTGTTTATAGGAATGCAACCGAAAAGGTTCCAGGCTCGATGAGTTACTACTATTTGTGATAAGTACAGGACTTCGCTGCGCGCGCTTCAAGTTCCGCTATCAATGAACGATTGGAAGGTAGCTAAATACTCAGGATCGAAGAACGCAAGAATTGTTTATTCACACTGTGTGACGATCTCTCCAGAGATATTTTTCAATCCAGTTCCCTCTTTAATACCTTGTTTTTCTTGGTGTTCAATCATTTAGCTTCCATTCATTACAATGAGAGCTTTGAAATAATTCGATTAGGGGATCTGACTTCACAACTTGATAACTTAGTTGACGATGGCTTCATTACTTACCATTGGTTTGGAGGGGGAGTTGGTGACGGGCCATGTCTGGGAATATACTCAGCTTCACGAAGTTCCTGTAAAAGTAAAATGAGTGATTAATTGGACCAATAACTCTTTATCGCCTCATTGAACGCTTATCATTTAAGCGTCGTAAAATATAAAACAAGGTAGTGCCTATGGCCAATCAGAGCACAGGAAAAAATCACATGGGGCCATTGAGAACCTACAGTGAAGGAAAAATGAGCAACAATGGAGAGGTTTGTTCAGATCTAAATTTGAATGGTTGAGAAAGGGGTGTGCGTTTTCTTGAGCAACAACAGAGCGAAATGAGGGAAAACTAATACCTTACTCATTTGAAACAACAAAGACTCAACCCACCGATGATTTAACAACTACTCCGAAAAAATACTAATGTATCAGTACAACTGAATTGGAATTTCTAACAAATGGTAGTGCACATTTAACATCCATACATTTTTCAGCCAGCCTGGGACACTGCCCTCAGAATTGGACAAACTACGTTCATTACTGGATGCGTTAGCCTGGGACGGGTTCCTGCTGGAGTTGTGCGAGCTGCTTGAACCAATGGAAATGTACTCCGCCTGATCAAGCTCCTAAGGAGGGAGGGAAGGGTCAGAGTTATCTACATCAAAATGGCGCGGTTACTGAGCCCGTAAAGTCTTAGCAAAGCACTACAAGGGAAACAGGAAGAAAGTTCCAAACAACTAATTAGGAAGTGAGTTGAGTTTTAAAAGTTCCAAAAATTCCGAGCCGGGTATGTTAAACTGTGTAATGTGATATAGCAGAGGATTTCAAGCAAGAGAAGATTAAGAAGACACGTCGCAGAAGAGGTATTGAAAATACTTTCATCTCTTAACGATAGCTTAAAAAAACTGGGCCCAAAAATGTTATAGATCTTCATAATCCATATTCCAGTAAAAAAAAGTGTCACGAACAAAAGAATTATCTGTAGGACATATTGTTCAATGTAACACCACATTCTAAGAGTCACAATGATACGAGATGTTTAGCAGACAGTGCAGAGGATGAAACTTTACATCTTGAGAGTGGAAATTTTAACTTTTGGTTTAGGCTTCTCACTCCTTGTGTTTGCTTTTGTGCCAGTGTTAATGTGTTTGCTTTACTTATCCGTTGTTCACATCATAGCACATATTTTACTTCGAAACGAAATCACTCGTAGCAGAAAGACTACAGGCTTTTCTTAAGAGTGTAACAATAAATGAAAACTTACATCCTGGAGCCACGCTGGTGGTACACTGCTCTCTCCCAGACTCCTGAGGCCGGAGCCGGGCCCAGGGTCCCGAGGCGAGCGGCCCACACCGGAGTCCTTAGTTTCGCTAAAGTGGACATTCGGAAGGGCGGGGCCACTGTCATGATCGATGTCCAATCTCATCTGCTCTGAAAAGACTGAATCTCCGCCGTTATCACCCGCTGTCGAAGGTACATAAAAATTTGTCGCCTCAGGAAGTGATGGCTTATCTTTTCTTAGGTGCGTTCATTAATCTTTTGAGTCTATCCTAAAAGACCTCCGACGGGGAAAAAATAACGAAAAATAATCTATACTTAAACGGATTTCATTTCTCAATTTTGCAGTTTTTGTTGGTTTTCAAACTACAAGCCAATCAAAAAACAGGTTGTGACATGTTTGATACGCATGTCATAAGGATCTATTGCTCTCCGTCTCCCACCCCTCCCTGAGAAATAGCAACTGCACTCACATGACTGTGACTCCAGAGATCGTCCTTGGGACCCTCCACGTTTGACAGTCCGCGAGCTGAGGACACGTTCTGTGGAAATAAGAATGAAGAAGTCAAAAATTTGCACGAAAATGTGGTCCACTCTTTCACATTTGTAATTCAGTTCACAGATGAGAGAGGTAATTTCCATGTTCTGAAATTCACTTAAACAAAAACACATACCAGAACCCTGTATACCATTCACTTCTTTCGCTACACGAAAGTTAGTCTCATTTTTCACAAACCATTCTCTCCATCTTTGCTCTGTTTGAGAATGCGTTGCGTGAGGAACCCATGCTAAACGTCTCTCATCAGTCCTCGTAAACTTCTTCACACTTCACCTAAAATATCCGCTGGGAGACCGCACATCAACACCAAAATATGGCTCTATTACTGGGCCGAAGTCTGCACAAAGATTTCTTTGAAGGGGGGAATAAATGAAGCAAGTAAAAACTGGCCATTCCTATTATAATAAAACTGTTTTCAAAAGTATGTCATGAATTGTTTCATATTTACCAGCCACGATAAGAGAATTCCAGTGTCTACACGCCACGCAAGACATCACGTGTAAGGCACCAAAAATAGGCCTGGGGACAGCTGTGCACGGGATTCCACCCTTTGCCCGTGCGAGGCTATCAGTCAATACACCAAGTCGACCATTGTCGCCCCTACCCCACGAGTAGATCTGATTATCTGAGAAAAAAAGGGGAGCATGTTAAAAAAAAAAAAAAAACTAGCCATACAGTCAGTTCTCACCTAACGGACAACTCCTGGCAAATCTCCAGACAAGATCATACATATTTGACGAAAAAACTCTTTTATTTCTGACTTCTGGACACCTTCTTCGGTCCTAAAAGCATAATGCTATTGTTTCGGACGTTAGTCTTCATCTTTGGATATCAAAGCAGAATTACTTGATTTGATTTGCGCTCTTTCAGCCACTAATCAAAATTGAAGTGCGACGATGTTACAGATTTCCACGCTATATCTGAGGTGGTCTAGATCACTGTGTCCGCCAAACATCTAAAAAACTTCAATTTTTTTCCTGGACCATCGCCCTGGTTAAACTTTCCCCTAACGGTATGTTCGTGCTCTCCGTTGTTACGGACTTTCGCTATTGCAGACACCATCGGTGTCTCCAGACACATCATTTGACTGTGCTTTAAACAGAACAGTACGAGTAAATATCCATAGACTCAGACAATATGAGCCTGTGTAAATCGCTTACCTGCGGTAGCAACAACGGTGAAGTCATCTCCACATGCAGCATGTACAATCTTTTTACCGACCATTTCTCCACCGATGATAGAGGGCCCCGCCCGGGGCTTGAAATCCCCCACCCCCAACTGCCCGAACCTATTGGACCCCACTGTTATCAGCCGGCCGTAGGCTGTGAACAAGTAAAAAAGAAAAAAGGTTAACGGAAAGCTAACCTTGAAATTAAAGTGACTTCGTTGTGCTCGAGTTCAATCTCGCAACTTGCGAGAAAATAAAGAATCAACCCTAAGGACAATAATACGGAAATTTGTCTGGCCCATTTGATTGGTTGTTTCGCCGTTTAAATTTACGTGCAATAGTAAAAAGCAATCAGAAGCTACTCTTCAAAAGTTAATAAACTTCAGCCTGCTCGTTTTCTCTCTCGAAACTCCTAAGGAGTCTGAACCCTGATGAAGCAACTTCACAGAAATGTTCTAGCGCCACTGATTAGCTGTTTCTCCGTCTACAATTTCCGCGCTTAAGTTACAACCAATAAAAGGCAGCATACGAAGCAATATAAATGTAGAACTCGAAACTCTACCAAGAGTGCTTGCAAGTCATTTCAGATCATTCTTCTAACGAGAAAAAAACCAAAATTTAGACATAGACACTTTGAGCTATCGGCCGCGACACATTTTTACTAAACTTCGCCTTCCGTGGCCGACAAGCTTACCGTCTATAACAGCTGAATGTGATCTCCCGGCTGAAACAGAGGTTACGCTGTACCTGAAAAAGTAATAATAAAAATAAACAAAAAAACAAACAAACAAAGAAAAAAACATCATTAAAGGCGGTGTCAGTCAACGTAATCTTAATACCACTAAATTCAACGGTTGCCTGGCAACTTCTTATCGTTACGTCTTGTACAGAAGCAAATGGCACACACAGTCATAGCTTTTCCCAACGACAACTAAGATTAAATCTATTTCCCTTAGCTGGGATACTAATTCATTGCAGATCACCTCCCTCAGCATTGCGCCTTTGAAATACGAAAAAATGTAGGAGAAAGAGCAAACTAGTATTTTTAAGAAGGTACTCACTTGTTAAGAGGCATAACAGGTTTAGGAAGAGTGACGTATGGTAAGTGACCTGTGGTTGACTGAAAATGAAACAAGCACGTCACCGATTAGATGACGTAGAGGTACAACAAACGGCTTTTGAATGTTTGATCACCGCACAATTCAACAGAAAAAAAAGGGCCATTCAAAACAGAACAACTTCAATAGCTAATCGCAAACCTTGTACTCCATAAAATCAGAATCACTTGTTTATAAATATCTTAATAAGATGCTAAATTTTCTGCTTCAAGACTTGCACTGAGAATGGTAGAGAAGAAAGTCGGCGAATTTTCATGCTTATATTATTCCCTCTTTTGCAAAATTAATCCCGTGGATAATTTGAATTTTCCACAGAGGCAAGCGAACTAGAGTTCTTTGTGCAAAAGAGTCACATTTAGCAGTAAAACGCATGCACCTTTGTCTGTCTTTTCCTGAGTGACTGTGGTGTATCAAGTCCTAATTGATTATCTTCATTGTTACCAAAACCCAACAGTCGTCCAGTTGAGGTCAGCAAGAACGTAAAATCTGAGCCGCAGCACACTGACGTAACCTTACACTGGAGTGGTACAGCCACCTGGCACAAAATACATCAAGAGTACGATTAATTTGAATTGTTACGAGTAAGGGATTTCAATTCTTCCCGTAATTTGCGAGCATAGAGTTCTATGGAAGCCTATTCATCGTCATAACAAAATAAATAAATTTTAACAAATCAGTGCAGTTTACCTTTTGTGGGGCAGCACAATCGTCTTCATTTCCAAGACCCAAACGACCTTGAAAGAAAAAAAAAACCAGCTGAATTAGAAAACTGCTACGACCTGACTGCATGCAAAGATTACAAAAATCAAAGTTCTCTGTGAGCAAACTCGTGAATTGACACATGATTTTTTGGATTATGTTTAATGCTATCTGGTTTAGGGAATTTTGTGGTTGATTGTCATATCTGGAGTACGGGCAGTAGTTCAGTGTTCGTAGCAAAGAAACAAAGTAACGTTGGGATGAGAAGGAATTACAACTGAAATGATCATGCTATTACATTTGACAAGGGTGGACGATGTCATGTGTTTTAAACGTCTATCATTTGTGTTTCTGGTTCAAAAGAAAAGGATGGAAGTAAATGTGGGTAAAAAGTGAAATTCACTGTCTATCATTGGAAATATTTGAAAATCAAGGCAAAATGAAAACATTAACGATTCCCTCTTTATCAAATGAGACAAACGGAAACGAGTTTTGAGTGATATAACTAAGCCAAAACTGCCACCGTCAGTTTGGATCTCCGCCTGGGTAGATTTTAGTCACGTGCTAGGCAACGTATAATCAAGAACAAGATAGAATTTCATTTCAGGCCTATTTATCAATTTTGTGGTGTATAACTTTCGCATTTTAGTACGTAGTATTTATTTTGAATCTTCAAATTGTCTTGAAACTTAAAATAAAATTGTTCTTTAAAAATTCACTGAAAATCGGTAGCTAAAATTGTTTGTTTAGGTGTTATTTGATTTTCGTGATAACTTGTAATTTCGTCAGTCGCCGGCATCTTATGTTACTTCACACAGGAAAAACACATGATACGAAACGTAATGATCGATTTTGTCCTCAATCTCACGCCATAACAGAAAAAGCTTTTGAACATCTGTAAACTCCGAGCGCTTCGCAAGAAGTGATATTTTCAATGAATCTTCGAATTGTTTTCAAGTTCAAGGAATGTAAATTACAATTTTATGAAAAGCGAAGGTTGTTCAGTTATTTAAGTGTGAATCCTTGCATGCCTGCTAGTCGCTGGCGCCGCTTGTTGAAACTAAAACGAAAAAAAAAAACTCTTTTAAGATTATCATTGGCTTCTTTTTCACCCCACCACTATTCTTAGCAACAAAGGTCGCCATTTCGTTTGTTTATTGCTCGCCAAAAACTATCAAATGCACTCAAAAGCCTAAAATCGAAAAAAGGTTTACAGGAATCGACCAATCGAGCAAGCGAATGACATTCTTCACATCATATCTACAACTCGCTCTTGAGCATGCGCGCAATTCACGAGTTAAAAAAAACGGAGTAGACGACTGCAAAGCTATGCTCCCACTTATATCAACAACGAGTACGTGAGGCTGTATAGAATTGTTTCCTAGCGGAAACTCAAGAATGCAAAACGTTGTCCTTTTTCGCTTAAGTTCAATTTCAGAGATAGGTAAACTTACCGTATTCTCCGCACCCCCACGAATAAACTTCTTTCGAAACTGCAACAAGGAAAAGGTTAAAACGAAGTTTAACAAGATCAACAAGTTATTCTTAAGTAGGGCAAATTAAGCGTACTTTCATTCGCTTCATTTGCCTTTGCATGGGTTTAGTTTAAATTCATAGGGTTTTCTGTCAAGAAGTGGTTGAAACCAAACTAGATACAAACCAACACAAATGGCGGATTCGGTTCATGTATTTTACCCGTGCAGGACACGGCTTACAAAATTTCACCATGAGCTCTGATTGGATCGCCGCGCCCTATCAACATGTTGTGATTGGCAAAATGAGGTCATATCAGTTTCAGGGCCAGTATTAACAACTAGAATGCGATGCAAACTAACCCGTAACAGCTACAACATGGCACTCGCCACACGCTATTTGTAGCACAGGATTATCAACAAAGAATTCCACTTTGTAAGGCGTTACGACTTCTTCGTCCAACTCGTTATTACAACCAATGCAGCCCCAGTAGTCAGACCCAAATGTGTACAAAGCACCTTCCTCTGGTGAAAAACAAATGGACATCTGTATCAGAATTCTCCCCAACAGCTTTCATACACCTCCTACATATTGGTTTATGAGAATTCGATTTTAGGTCAAGAATTACATTAAAACGATTTAACGTTAGGAGCCAAAGAGGATTGCCCTGAGGTTGATAGAGTTGCTGGGGCAGAGAGACACCGCTGACGTGAGAAGAAAGTAGAGGAGGGCCGAGATGTTTAGGGATGAAGAAGATTGAGACAGAGTACCAATTTACCCCATGTTCCCGCTGGGTTAGCTAATCAGAAAACTGGATCCGCTTCATCTCACCAGTTACCTGGCCAAACAATAAAATTTATTGTCGGAAAACTCTCGTGGAAACACGTCGTAATGGATCTATGGCGACCTTTGATGAACTTACACAGGAGTGTTACTACAAGACATACAACTGTACCTGTTACGCATGCAGTGAATTCATCTCCACAGCCCACTTGTTTGATAGAAATTCCGTGTAAAGCTTCAACTGGTTTGGGAATGCGATAAGAGGCGGTATCTCCATGCCCTAATTGCCCCACCATCTGCTTACCGCCATGAGCATTCTTAAACAGAGAGATATTATCAAGGTGAAATTAATCCAGGATTACGTTGGTATTGCTTTACAAGGCTCTGTGATTGGTCAAGAAAACTCCAACCACCCTCGACAAATCAGATGCAAGTCTACATCCAATGGACACTCATGTTTCGGGTAGTTTCCTGGTTTATGCTTTCATATCCCATTGGCTAAAAGTGATATTTTCGTGTTCTGATCGGCTTTGACCGACTACTTACAAGGCGATTCTGGTTTCTCGACGAGCCTTCCAAAACAACACCTTAGTTCTTCAGTTTCAGCGGGTGTAGGTTTCCAAAGAAATTGTAGACAATTTGGTTTTAACAACAGTATTTATAAATTGGCCATCGGAAAAATTCTCTAAAGCTGGCGTTTTGAGCACTGACAATTCGTCATTCGTTCTAACAAAGGGCTAAAGAGCTTTAGAAACTCCTTACGGCGGCCAGTTTTCATCATCAATTCAGCTGATGAAACCAAAGGAACTTCAGTTTGTTTGGGGACAAAAAGTACTTTCGATAGAGATGCTCACACATGCGTCCCATTCCAATATTGACACAAAAAAAATCACTGATCTGGGTAACAAACAGGCGACGGTTAGAAGAGGTTACTAATAAAAAAAAAAAAGGTATTTTGAATTTGAAGAAAATTTCATACTTACAGCCCATGTAAATAATTCATTTTCAACAGTGACAACAGCAAAATGAGACTGACCAACAGCAAGCTGAAATTGAATGAAAATATCTCTGATTGCAGACTTAACAGAAAAGTCAAACTAGATAACAGTTGTGAAAATCACTCAAAATTAGTACCCTGCAGCTCTGGCCGGGAGAGCTGAACACGTCATACATTTTTTGATCGTTTAACATTATCCAAATGGTCAACAGCAACATCGTTGACACCATATCATAGCATGTCATATCATGCCAAGGGTAGTAGATGAGTGGGAGACTGGGGAGACCTAGGTGCTGAGAGTGAAGCGTCTGGGAAAAGGATGAAATAGCAGGCAATCGCGATCACAGGAGTGAGAACGTTCGCCTCTCGATATTGTGGCGCTTCCTTATTCCCAGGGTTTATTCTAGAAATGGGTGCCCTAAAAGGTGTTTGAACGTATTTTCGGCGTATATTCAGTGAGGAAACGAACAGGAGAGAGGAAAATTAGACAGTGAGGCGATAGAGCTGCTCTCGTATCAGTTTTGATGTCATTTAAATTCTTAAGTGTGCATGCACTTTATTTTAAAAGCAAAATATTTCTTTATAATGATTCTTGTACGAAGGCACAATTTTTTCGCCCTATTTGACCTTGAGACGTATATTGCTAGTTTTTCGCTTCAATTCTTTACTGCATTGCGGAATCCCTGTGTCCTAGAATAAACCTTGTATTCTTCACCCTGGAAACGCAAGTGGGCCAAATTAATGGCCCATATGCAGGTCTCTCCTTCTATCCACAAAGAACGAAACATCAAAAATGTTTCAGTTGGAACAGGTGGCCACGTTGAATGTACCACTGCTAAACTCTATGGCAATTTATTTAACATATTTTAACGTTTGTACTGACAATGATCTTGACCTACCAGGGCATAACCTGACATGAGTAAAAGAAAATGAACAGAAGGTAAATTCACCTGCAGGGCAGAATGACCTCCCTGGAACATGTCAACTTTGTGAGGAGTTTGTTTACCACCACCCCAGTAGAATACCTGCAACCAAAAATAAGAGAAATACATATGTTGTTTGATGTTCATCCTTACCCTAACCAATAACATATTATCTAATAATTAAAAAAGTATATTCTTGCAATATCAGAATTTATTTTACAACTGGAAGCGCCTTTGGACGATATGAAGCGAATCCTGTGCTCTGATTGGCTACCTGAGCGGGAAACATGAGCCCAACTTGCCCGCTCGGAATTGCCCACTTAGATCCCGCGCAAAAACAGAGAATTGACGTGAACTCGTCTCAGTCCATAAAAACGCAAAAAGAACAAAAAGGAACTCGGCCAATATCAAACCATCGAACGGGTCTGATAACGTTTAAAGTTTATTCACAAGGACGAGAAATGCATTACTCATTGTTGAAGTGATCAGGCACGTTGCATGAAAGTGAGATTCTGATGCAAATACACTACATAAGGGGCTAATCGCTTCATCAAGTTTCTTACCTCGCTCGTTTTGGCTGTAATCACAGGAACAACTTCAGTTGATCCACCGACTAGCCTGAAAAAGTAGAAGTAGAACAAAAAAACCCTTTCAGTTTCAAGGACTTGTGCATGAGATCGGCGAGTCTTGAGAATTACATCGTAAGTTGAGTGTAGGCTGTAACTAGCAGAGTTAAATATTATTTTAATGTAACGACTTTGTGAAATGGTCTTCCACTGGAGTTAAAATATTGATGGTGTAGAGGAAAGTTAAAAATATAAGAATACACATACTGTACCTGGCCCGCCTGGTTGAAGAATTTAGTTCCCAAACTTTCTTTTCCATCTCTCTTTGAGCACACGAAGAAGAAGAATATGAAAAGGCAAAAAAAAAAAAAAAAAGAGAATCATAAGATTGCTTTTCCTGTAACTAACTTTTAAGAGATCCAATATTCTGTTCTGCTTTGATTTCAGTGCACCTCAAAACCTTCTTGGAGAGCAAAAATAAAAAAAAAAAGCTACTTGAATAAACATTGATTGAAAAAAATTATTGCTGTCACTCTTGGGTCATATTTCTTCACTGTTAATAATGGCTCTGGTTATCCTTCTGTTAATATTTCCTTTTTTTTTGCATAACTTTTAGGAACCCATTAAACATAACTATGTAATTAATGATTACCAGTCATTACATGTACCTACGTTCCATTTCTTACACAAACTGATTTGGAGATCTTTAAAAGGAACGGGTGAGTCACACATACCTTCCTAAATTGCTCAACAAAGGCATAGCAAGAACTCCATTGATTGATGGTCGGTCTTCAGGATTCTAGTGTTAAATTAAAGTACATGTAATTGTTTCAGAAATACAATGTGGCCAGATTTCAAAGATGTAGAGCTTAGCTGAAGGCCTCTAGACTAAAAACCAATGTACATGAAATTTCTTTCCTCCTGACCTGCGACAACAGGACTTTTACCAGGCTGTTCATGTCTTGAGTATACTGTGGATCAATATCGTCATATTTCCCTTTCACTATTTCAGATACTAATCTAAGAGGATTCTAAGAGAGAAGAACACTGTTAATGTTTTTACAAGGAAACACAAAGAACCCCTTTAATTTTCTAGATCATCATTACTTTACCAGTAGGTATAAGACTTGGTGTAGGCTTTGCAATTTGTTACCCAATCATCTGAGAAACAGCTTCAATTTTAATCCCTTCACTTATTTTTCAAAGTAGGTACAAATTGATATACAAAATAATGTATATAATTTTGTTTGATTAAATTATTTCTAAATAAAATGGGCACTCTTAATATTCAGGTTGCATGGGATTTGAACCCATGACCTCTGTGATATTGGTGCAGAGCTCCACCAACCAAGCTAACAAACCATCTGGGAGTTGGTCTTTTTGTTTGTTTGTAATAAACCCATGAAGTGATGATTGAATTACTGTCAATATAAGGATAGCATGTTGCTGAATTACAGTTTCAGTACTGGGAAGATTGTTCTCATGCTCATTTATTAATCCACATGGCTGGATTTTTTTTAGGTTTCATTTTCACTGCTGCTCATTAATAAGTAATGCTCAACATTGCGAGGACCTCATCTTTATTTACATGCAGTAATTCTGCACTTCAAGTCTAACTCATAATGAAAATTTTTTCAAGCTTTATTTTCATTACAGCTTATAAGTAGTGTTCTTTTGTTCTTTACTGTGAAGATCACTCTAGCTTATCCTCAATTGTTATTATTATTACCAACATTATTATTATTACATTATTATTTTTAATCATTATCATTGTGATTATTATTATTATTATTATTATAATTATAATTATTACTTACAGTTGCATCAAACACTTTTTTTAAGGTGAGCATCTCATATAGGACACACCCCAGAGCCCACATGTCACTCTTTTGGTTGTACCTTTAAGTGAAAGTTAAATTCAATCAACAATGGCCCTTCATAGGAATGAAATAAATATAAGAAATAAATCAAACCCAAGAACAAGTACTTACTTTTGTCCCTGGACAATCTCTGGTGACATATAATATGGTGTTCCAACAACCTAAAAACCATCACAGACTATGAATTGCTTTGAAATGGAAAAAAAAAATGAAAAAAAAAAACCTTTAAGATAAATCTAATATTTTGATGTACATAGCATCTTAATTCTTGCAACTTTTTTGTTGCTCAGTTCAACCCCAATTTCTGCTCTTTGAACTGAATGATGACTTTATAAGAAATTGTTGAGATCAATTAAGACAAAATACAATCATGTACCTAGTTTATTTAATAATTATCAGTAGTAATTTAAAAGCTTACATGTACGTAAGAATAAAAAGTTGCATTACAGTTTCTGAGTTTTGATTGTGTAAAGGCCAAGGTGATTACACTGATATATAATTATATAGCACCCCAACCTTTCTTATAGATCAGAAAAAAATAAACTCTGAGGCACTTTTCTTACAGATTCTGCCATGTATTCTTTGGAGCTTTTTAATACAGTTGCTATGCCAAAGTCTCCAAGTTTTACCAGTCCAGATTTGGTCAGGAAGATGTTTAGGGTCTTGATATCTCTAACAAGAAAAACAAACACAGTGTTTCATTATCATGCCTTAAAACTTAACATATGTGACCCTCCACGGGAAAACGGACACTAACGCTTTTCCGTTAAACGGTCTCGAAAAACGGTTGTAAACGGATAGTAAACGGTTAACTCGAGCGTTTAAACGGATGCCATAACCGCTTAAACGGATGGCAAAAAATTTAAACGGTTGACCAAAGTCCAAAAACGGATAGCTTAGGCCTTCAAACGGTTGACCAAAAATAAAAACGGATAGCACGAAACGTTAAACGGTTGACCAAAGTTCAAAAACGGATGGCTCACACTTTTAAACGGTTGACCAAAAATAAAAACGGTCAGCCCGAAACGTTAAACAGTTGACCAAAGTCCAAAAACGGATGGCTTAAACCGAGAAACGGTTGACCAAAATCGACAAACGATGAGCTTAAAATTAATGTTTAACGGCTGTGGTTGAGCCGGCGAGATCTTCTGCGGAAAAACTTTCAGAGTGACAACGGATAATTATCCTTTAAAGCGAAAATATTTAGCATGATAATTTGAAAAGTAATAACTAGCATATACTTGCGCATTTTATTTCTGGGTTAATTACTGCCGCTTTCGTGTGACATTCATGAAATAAGCGCAATTTACTGAGAATAGTTTCGCTGCCGAATATCCTGAACGGCTTCCGCGAGAAACTCATAATCTTCTCCTTTGTTTATTCTTATTAGTATTGAAAATGAACTTCATTTCTTCCTGTTCGGAAGTTTCGCGAAACAAATTTGCATATGCAATGCCGCCACCTTGTCTGAAGCCGAGACCTTTCAAGGTCAAATAACGCAATGAAGTTCCATTGCAAATAAAAGGTCGAATCGGTGTCACGCACCAAGCGGGGCCGTTAAAATGATTGTCAATAAAACCAAGAATGATGAATCAAGATGATATAAACAGAAAGAGAGTAGCCGATTTAACTTGTTTGTCAAAGGATGCGACGGAACTCGCTTACTATGATCACGCAATAGATAAAACCAAAATAAGATACGGTCTTTCTGTATTTCAAGAACCGGCGAGTATCGAGCGAACGTAAGATTGATACTTCGAACTGCCTATTACAGAATGATAGGCAAACAGTCCAAAGCTTTCCGTGGAACTTTAAACGGATAGCTTTTTTTTTTTAAACGGGTAAGCAAACCGTTTAAATGTTTTTGCTAGAGCGTCGAACGGATGCAAATTTTTTTAAAAGGATGCAAATTTTTTTAAACGGATGAGCAAACCGCTTAAACGTTTTGGCAAAAGCGTTAAACGGATGCAAATTTTTTTAAACGGATGAGCAAACCGCTTAAACGTTTTAGCTAAAGCATTAAACGGATGCAAATTTTTTTAAACGGATAAGCAAACCGTTTAAACGCTTTCATGAACCGTTTAAACGGATATAAACGGATAGTAAACGGTTTTGCAGCTTAAACGGAAAAGCGTTAGTGTCCGTTTTCCCGTGGAGGGTCACATATCATGACCTGCACTGCCCCTGAATTGTTTGCTTTCTTGAAAACCTTAGACAAAAATCTCAGTTTTAGGGCCAAATGGAACAGCTTCAGCTTCAAGTGTGTGGCCTTGTGAGATACAAGTTGAAAGAAGAGAGAAGAAAACCAAAAAGTGATGGTCATTTGATAAAACTGACCATCACTTTTCATCCCTCATGAATAACGTGGGGTGGGACAGAGGAGTATTTGGCTCTTAGTAATGATGCTCCCTCTGTTTTTCATAACTTCTGGCCAAATATTTTCTCTTCTGTCCCTTTTATTCAGTTGGCAAGGACATTATAATATTTACTGTATTAGCTTAAAAAAAAGTGACCCAGTATTTCTCTTCTTTCCCCTCCATTCACTCAGTAAGATGAACGTGATAAATGTATATACTAGCTTTGAAAAAATTACTCAACATCAAAAGGTGAAGTACTGAAAGACTCATACCTGTGAACAACACCACATTCATGAATATGACTCATTCCAGAACAAATTTGAAAGAAATACCAGATCACAATCTGAAATGAAAAACGAAATTAAAGTTTTCACCATTGAAAATAGATCTGTGATTTATTTCATCACTACCATAAGTACAGTAACTGTACCATTAGTTAGGGTAGCAATATCAACTAAAAAAACACACAAAACTTAACTGGCCAACAGGACATTGAAAATTACGAGAGTACCTCCTCAGCAAATAATTCCTTTTGACCATATATCTTGTCATTCAGAGTTCCACCATTGCAATATTCCATCTCAATGAGCAGTGATGTACCATCAATGTAATGATTAAAATATGTCACAATATTAGTGTGATTTAGTAAGGAGAGAATTTCCACTTCTTTTTCTGCATCCACTCTCTCCTTGTCAGTTGCTCGACTCAAGTTCACTTCCTTTACAACAACAAGCACATTGTCCTAAATAGGAAATCACATAACAAAACAACTAATCACAAACAGTACTAAACAACATTAAATTTATCAATCAAAAACAAAATATGTTTGAACTATTAAAAGCTGAATGATTTTTTTCTCAAAATAGTTGCTAATATTGAGATGAAATCAATGGCAGGATTATGACTGACAGGTGGGACTCACAGGGAAAGAGGTAGTAGAGAATGACATGCAGACTTGTTAAGCCCCAAATATTAGGCTTGATACATTGGAAGAAGACCTAACTTTAAAAAGACAACTGATTGGCTGTAACACAACAGGAAAAACAGACACTTATAGGTTCTACCAGTGTCACATTGTAAGGACCCTTGACTCTACCAGCCTATTGACAGTTAACCATGTAGGCCTGTTAAACCCCAAAGAAGGCTTAGTACATTGGAAGAAGACCTAACTTTAAAAACACAACTGATTCGCTGTAACACAGTAGCAAAACAGAAACTTTTAGGATCTACTGGCCAGTGAGCCAACAGTTGGCTGCCAGTCCATAGGCAGTCCATCGACTGTAGGCTGATGTATTGACCAATGCATCTGCCAACATGTTGTTTGGATTGGATTTGTTATCTTATCTCAAAATACTGTTATTAAACACTTCAGTACAAATCAAGTGCCCACTATTTAGTGCTAATTACATGTCATCCAATTACAATATTTCAACAATTGCTCGCTTATCAAAGTTAATAGGCATCCATCTTTTTTTTTTGTGTCATGTGCTGTAATATAAACCTTTGATTCCAAAGGTGAAAAAATGTCATTTTAAACTTGAATAAACAATACAAGATCCTAAATGATTGTCAGCTTATTCAGGGGCAAAGAGGAGCTGGTTTTAAAAATCTCCACAACTTGATGTGTTGATAAATGAGACATGCTCTGCCCAACAAGTAAGAATAACAAGTCAAAGAATTTGAAGTATTTCTCTAGTAGTGACCTCTGCAGATCCACTCATTATAAGCATGCAGTGTAATCCTTTGATTATTAACTTGTCTTGTCTTATTATTTTCCTGGATATCAAATGACAGTAATCTAAATCCAGACAGGATTAGTTATCCTAAACAGCTTATAATAAAACCAAACATTTCAAGTGCAGCTTTCAAAAAATAAACCTCTCACATTTCTTTGATGAGTAACATTATATCTGAAACTCACCAACACTGCATTATCATAAGCTGATTATCACTATTACAAACCACTGGCTTACACTTCTACTGATTCCTGAATAACTATTTCTGTAGCTCGCTGCATGATGCTCTGAAGATTAAATTTATTTCTTTTAATCAAATTTAAATAAAGTGCCAGATTAAGGCAAGCTTATATTTTCAAAGGTCACTTGAGTATACTTCCACATTTGAACTTAACAAAATGCTGAAAATTACACCCTTACTAACGTGGGGACAATGAGACAACTTGATCTCTTTGACTCAGTAAAATATTGTACACTGCTAAATAAGCTACCAAAATTGTGTGAAACTTATTTATTGAATGATCTTGAAATCGTCTCTGGTCTTGGAAAAAATAAACTGCAAATTAAGCTGTAAATTTTTCTCTTTTAAAACGTTTAGTAGGCATTTTAGCCTCTTGATAGGTAGGTTTGGTAAATTATATCCCTCTGAGTATTGAAAAAAATGTACACATAAATAGAGAAATTATGTTATAAAAGCGGAAAATTTAGCTACCAATGCGGAATTTTAGCCACTTTAATAACTTGAGCTTGATTAAAAACACAAATTTATTCAGAGCTTTCAACATGTGGCAACTTGATAGAAGTATGCGCTCAAACTACCATCATTTTTTTACATCAAAAACATGAGTTTGCCAAAGCCATTTTAATTAATTAAGATGCAGGCTTTATCATGAAGAAGTAACTTCTCCTATAATCAAATACAATTGCAATTCGTTCAAAGTCAACAAAAGCGATTTCCATCTTTTTCAATCATTTCGGCAGGTGGTCTCTCTAAGAATCAAATAAATTTGCCACGAACAGAAAAATATTTGATATCCAGCATCTTAAAAAATATTTCAACACTTTTCTGCTGTAAATACCGCTGGAGAGAGATAAAATTTGCAAAATGGATAGAGTTTGCACACTTTGCCTAGATCGATGCAGACTAGCTTGTTGTGGCAAAACGCAGACTGACTTCCCATTTTCCTACCTCTGTTTTGCGATACAAAACTGCCTCGCCGAATGCCCCACGTCCCAGGGTTCGTACCCTTGTGTATGGTTCTTCCGATGCTCTGCCATCAGTGAACGATTCATCCGCCATCATTAAGACGGAGGGAAACAATCACACTAAATAGCGAGATCTAAATGTCACTTGCATCGATCAAGGACATCGTCTTCCACGCGATTTCTCGCGCGCGCACTCGTTCTTCGAAATATTGCCTACCGAGACGCATTCAGCCTCGGAATGAATGGATAATGTCTTAATATATAATGCAAAAAAATGAAGCCCTACTACAGAAAAAAAGCGATCATTATTTCCTTGTGAGGAAACTAGAAACCATGTTTATGCGAGCGCTGCGACAAAGTATTAACCAGCTGATGGAGACGCCTATGTAAATGTATTTATCAGCGGACTTCATTTGGAAGGACACTATATTTTCATTACACAACGTTTTGTTAAAAGCGTGCCCACCGCAAGATGGCGGCTGAACGGGAAGTGGCGCTGCTAATGATAAAAGCTATCGAGGCGGCTCTGAATCCGTTAACTACACAACAGGAAAGAAAAGAGGCTTATGAGGTAGTGTTTTATATCACAAATTTACTTTTAGGAGAGCGAAAGTAATAATCTGGAGCAGAGAAAAGAAGTTTGCTTTCGTTTCGTTCTTGTCTCTTCAAAGACCAAATGACATCAATAGAAAAAATAAAATGAATAAACAAAAAAATAATAATAATAATAAATAAATAAGTAAATAAATAAATAAATGATAAACACCCTTTTTGCATGTGGAAAATCCAAGCACAAACCAAAAAAATGGAAAATGGAGGGAGTGACATGGGCCCCTACTTTTTTTTTTTATGGAAACTCCCATGGAAAGCAGGAGTGACACCAGCAGAAATATGTGTTTAAACATATAAGGGCCCTTGCTAGTGTCCGTTTCATAAGTGCAGGGTACTGTTTATTTGATAAAGTTTCATTTTACTGGGAAAAAAAAAAGAAAGAAACAAAAAAGAGATCTAAGGATCTACTTGATGCATGTTTCATTCTATTTGTTTACATGTGAAACTTATACTTTGTTTGTTTGTTTTGTTTTCATCATTCAGTTTATTGAGCAGTTCAAGGCCAGCTCACCACTGTGTGTTTCTGTTGGCAAGCTATTGTTTGATCGTCAAAATTCTGCTATGGTGCGACATACTGGTCTTCAACTTTTGGAACACGCAGTCAAGTAAAGCTAATTCTTAATATTACTTTAGAGTCAATGTTTCTCTTGTACTTATGGTTATAAGAAATCCCCTACCTTCTCTAAGATCAAGTCATTTAGATATTGACTAGCAAGAGGTATACTTATAAAAGTAAAAAGGTTCAGAACATTGCAACTAAGCTAAAGAATTCCTTTTAATAGCTGAAATATTCTCCTGATGCAAAATGAGCTGCCTGCTCTCTAATACATTTAAGAGATTAGGATGCTCATTGAGGTTAGGAATGTGGTTTTGTACTTCAGGCACCAATGCATTTGATGAGTTGGAAATTTGGAGGGAGGAGGGGGGGAAGGGGGGGAAAGGGGGAAGGGGGGGAAGACAGAAGAACAGGGTGGGAGACAAGTAGTTTAAGACAGTTGTTGAACCTGTGCAGTTATCTGTTTTAATGTCAAATTTTTTGAAAGTAATTTTGTGGATCTAGTTCTAGCAACCATTGCAAAGACAGGAAGGTTCCTCAGGGATGACTCTCACATTTGTTGTTTGTTTGTTTTTTTGTCTTAATGACAGATTCAATTGGAATTCAATGAGTGAAGATGAACAAGCAAGATTGAAAGGGATCTCACTTCACTTGCTTGCACAGGTACACTGAAAAACAATATCTGCTATTACTGTCCATTCAGGGGTGGTAACTGTACCCTCAAGTTTGTATTAGAGCACAAACAGATTTTCCTATTGAATTAGGAGGTAACTTCTCTCTTTTCTTGAGTCCTATGGCTTGCACAATTGCAAAAAATTTCAAAAACTACTTTGCCCATAAATGATGAAATGCACTTGCTTTCATTTGCTTTTTTACACTTATCATGTGAAGGTTTTAAGCTTTAGTAATTAACACCAAACTTACCAAATTGATTGGAGCTAGAAGGAAGAAACATCAATTCACTTTGAGAGTTAAAAGATTTGAAATTTAAGATTTCAAACAAGAGCGAAGGTTCCCCTTGCCCCACCTTAGGTCATTGTAGAAAAAAAATTTTTTGTTTTTTAAATTTCAAGTAACAATTTTTCTCTTCCTCTCCCCCCTTTGTAGTCTTTTTGTATTCATGTGTGGTGCACATGGCTTCACAAATTCACCAATCACATAGAAGAACTCTAACCTTGACTTTTGAAAACTGACATGGACATTTTTTTCATTAACTTTTGTTGTTATTTTGGCTGAGTTTTAATAAGTTGTTTTTTAAGAGTTTTTATTTTAGACAAATGTTGTGGTTCATTTAACAAATTTAATACATTTAATATATTTCTTCAGAGTTTGGACTCTAGCCTCTTTTTTGGTAAATTGATTTTTGTACAGTCATTAAGAAGTAATTAGAAAGTGCCAAGGACAAACTAACTTTGATGTGGTTAAGTGGCATTATACATGTATATTTATAACTCAAACCAAGCTTGGATACAATTCAGATGCAAAGTAAATTTTATTGTCCAAAGATTTCCATTTTCTCATGTTAATTTGTGTGTTTTGTACCAGGGAAGTGGCTCCCTGCCAGATGAACCATTCCACATCAAGGAAGCATTAGCAAGGCTGGTGGTGGAGATAACCAAAAGGGAGTGGCCACAGAAATGGGGATCGCTGCTTCCAGACCTCAATGACATCTGTACAATGGGGGTGAGGCACAAGCTTGAATTCACTCTTTTGATATTGTGATGAGATACTGTAAAGAGGAATTGTCAGTATTTCATGGTGTTATGGTAGCTCTGAACTTCTGAAGTTTCTTCACATCTAAAGGACACAGAGAGAATTTGCCAAAATTCTCCCAAGAATCTAAAATCATGACATCGGACCGAACAGCCTGGAGTAGCTGGTTGACCAGCTGTACTTCCTTATCAGATCACCATCAGCTGACTAGCTTTAACTTTTCTGACCTTCAGAATGTGCAAACAGAAATGGTGCTGATGGTTCTTCTGCGACTTGCGGAAGATGTAATGTCAATGGATAGCAATCTGCATGCCAATAGAAAGAAACAGATTACACAAGAATTACACTCTCACATGGATGGCTTGTTCACTTTCTTCATTGACACGTTGCAGCAAAATACTGCAAGGTTTAGGAGTCTAAAGGTGAGCCCTATATCTTTGAACTAGTTTTGTAACTGACAGCTATAACTGTATGTAACTTGTAGCAGAAAGGAGCAAAATTCTGAATACCCCCCTTCCCCGTCCTGCTTCTGGATGAGACAGAGTCTATCAAGTTAAAATAGTGGGGGAAAAATGCACATGCAATTCATTTTGATGGTATACAAATGCTTATTTACTGCAATGCATAATATTGTAATACCTGGGTGGAAAATACCAGGGTGTATTTCAAAGCCTGTATTTGCTTCTGTGTTGAATAGTCAAGGAACAGAAGAAATGCACACTTTTTTTTAAAGCAGGGCAGTATGTTTAGAAGAAAAATGATGACTCCCTTTTTGGCCCTCAGTGATTTTGTGCGAGCTCCTGCTCCTCTCTGTGATAAAGCTCTCCTTCTGAAAGTTTTGAAAGGAGCCTCAGCATCATTAGAATGATTACGGTATAGGATTAGTTTTGAATAAAAATAATAATAATTAGGTTTTACCCTCTGGCTTGTAATAATTATCAATGATTTTATTTTGATGCGCATGTTTCCTTTCATAGAGCCAGGTTGAAAGTGGGGACATCAGCTGCAAGGCTCAGGTTAGAAGTTTTTTGTATACAGTGTTCAGTCATTTGTGGATGAAAGCAGCAAATAATGAGCCCTTAATAATTCTAACGTCTAAATTTCTCTTTTCAAATCAGGTATATGTATTAAAGATAATGGAAATAATGCTTTACATGATACATTACAGGCTTCTATTCTGCCAGTGAATGGCTGCAAGTAGAGGATAGAGGGAAAATGAAATTGTTTGGTACTTTTCTTTTTCCCTGCTTTTCTGGGGCCTACTAATGATTAGGTGCCTTTAGTACTGCAGTGTTTCCCTTTTTTAGGGGGTCTCTGATAAGAATAATTACCACCTATAGTACCAGCACTACTTATTACCATCTAAAATTGCTTGAAATCATTGAAAATTCAAGAGGTAAAGGGATTGTTCAGATGTTTTGGTAATATCTTTACCTGTGGTGCTTAAAACTAGGGGAGAACACCACTACTGAAAAAGGTTAATTGATTCAAACCTTCATTCACATTTGAAATTTCTCTTCTCCAAGGCGGCAGTGCACCAGAGACTTGCTGAGCAGACCCTCCTGACATTAGCTGGATTTATAGACTGGGTGAAGTTCGGAACATTGTACATAAAGAATTGTATCATACTACAGATGTTGTGTTTACTACTGGAGGAAGACTCACTGAAAATACCAAGTTGTGAATGTCTTTTGATTATTGTCAGTAGAAAGGTAATTACTACAATAATATTAGTTTATTTAATAATGTGCACTTTATTTGATGGTTTGACATACAATATGCACTGATGTTTTGCAAGTTGTGTTGTATTTTTCAGAGCCCTAAGGGGCAAGGAAAATACGAGCAACAATTTATTAATCCACTTTTATTTCACTTTTTAGCATTTAGATTTTAATTTGTAAAATACATCCTAGGGCCTTAGTCTGTGGATCATATCGATCACATAAGGAGTACACAAAAGAGAAAACCAGAGGAGAGAGGAAAAGTGTTTTAATGTGACCAATGAAAATATCATGCCAAAGAGCAATTTTCTGTTTGTCGAAATTTCTGTTTAATTTGCTTTTCCAGGGTAAAAACGAACAAAGGATTCCAATGCTGAAGTTGTTTAGTGAGGATGCCATGAGTGTCATGTTGTCTGCTGCTCAGTAAGGAGAATTTGTTTCTAATCTTGAAATTTATAATGACATTGTTTCTCTCTTGTTAAAATTATCTTAAGTTACTTGGGCCCTTAACAATACTACACCTTGTCAGTATGTCTGGGTTTTTTTTGTAGTACAAACATGGGTGGGATGGTTAAGTCTGTGCTCAAGCCAAGTGAGGGTACAGTGTATTTTTATGGGATGCTAGTCCATTGAATGCAAGTTTACTTCCAGCATTCCATCAGGCTTCCATGGCAATTCACTAGGACCCATATGTACTCCTTGATGGAGAGAGGCACTGTGAAGATAAAGTGTTTTTCCCAAGAACATAACACATTGACCTGGCCAGGTCTTGAATTCAGACCCCTAATGCCCCAGAGTCCAGTGCACTAACCATTAGGAAGATGGCAGATTTTGAGCTTGATGAAGATGAGGAGAAAGGTGTTTTTTGGTCTCATCACAAGTGAGGACAAATTAAAAAATCTGAGCAAATCCCATGAGGATTCTAATGCTAACTCTATTGACACAGATGATGCTTCTGACATTGCTGATCTCAGCAGTAAGCAGCCTATAGTCTCTGTGGCTCAGTGGTACTCAGGAGTGATAAATCTGAATGTTTGTTGTTTGTTTCCTTGTTGGTACTCAGAATTTTTTCTTTGTCTCATGCTTACCTTGCCAAAGGGGATATCATAATGTACATGTAATGGATAAGAGAATGAGATTTTTGCTTCTTGATCTTTTGATAATATATGTTCATGCAGGTGTAAATTCCTTAAACAATACTCAGTTTTGCCGACATAAAAATGATTGGAAATTTATTAAATTTTTTTAAAAAATCAAATCTCTATTTTCTCAGAAAATCGGTTACCGCAGAATTTGATGAGAGACAGTATCTCTTTCTTAAGAGGCTCTGCCAGGTTCTTGTGACACTTGGAGAGGTGCAGCTCTTCCACTTGTGGGTAAGAGTCAAAATTACTTTTAAAAAGCATCCCTTTTTTGTAAAACTGAGGTCCTTGCTGATCAATATAAGGTTTCAATAAGTTTGTTTGAGAAATATCAAGGACAATAACTTTGGCCCTGTTTGAAGGTTGGCAAGCCAAGTGTGCGCTTTCATCAAATGCAACTGCATATTTTTGGGTCTTCAAAATTTTGGTAAAATTTGCACCAAACTTGCCACTCTAGTGATTCTTTCATTTCCAGAGATGAGATGCTGAACTTGAGTCAATAAGCAGATCTTGCAAAAATGTTCAGAATGAAGGTTACGCACTTTTGAGTGTCTATGAGTGGTTGTTCCTGTGTCATTGCCTTGTAGTGATGCTTTACACTTAGCAGCTGTAAATTTTTTTCTCTCTCTCTTTTTTTAGAATAGTGACAAGCCCAAGGAGAAACCTCCAAACTTCAGGCAGTATTTGGAAGCGATGATTGCATTTTCAAAACATGAAAGCCTAGTACGTTGATTTGCTAATAGTTTTAGATATATATTATAACTTTAAAATGTGCTGCTACTTTCTGTTTAAGGAGATTAAGTATGCAGGACTGGCCCACGCAGTCTTTTGACCCTTTCACCCCCAAGATCTCATCAGGAATTCTCCTTACTGTCAGCTATACAATTCTTATGATGTTAATATGGAGAACTTGGTACTGGATCAACTAATGATCCCCTAATTGATATTATTCTTTATTCCCATCACTTGTCTGCTCAATATTGTATTGAAATTGTGAGAAGAAATTCTGTCTTGGTCACTTATGGAGTTAACCCTCAACTCCCATGAGTGACCGAGACAGAATTTCTCCTTAAAATATCGATACAGTAGCAGCCAGATAAGTGATGAGAATAAAAAAAAATATCAATTTGGGGAGAATTAGTTGATCCAAAACTAAATTCTCTAGACAAACATTATAAGAATTGTATTGTTGACCATAAGGAGAATTACAAATTTGATATGGGAGTTAAAGGGTTAAAGAGTTAAGAGCAGGTTGTTGTGATAAAGGAACAGAATACAAGGAAAATCATTAACAATATTGGAATCTTTACTCAACTATTCCTGGTTGTTCAGATGTAAAGTTTGAGTGTGGTGGAGAAGGGCAAAGTTTGACCAGGGTTACAGTATTTCCACAGCTGTAGTTAAAATTTCTTTTAAGAAGACTTAAACTTAGAAATAACCCCTTCTTTTACAACATTAGTTGGGGATGTGTTTGCTTTTTGTGGGTGTGATCCCTGTCGGAAGTAGTTGTTTTGTTGATGTATTTTTTGTTATTGTGAGAAAATAACTTTCCTCTTATGTAAATTGGCTCTCTCCACCTATGTAGTTGGGGTATGAAGGGTCTCTTGTACATGTATATTTTGTCCAAAGTAGTTTATGATGGACTAACATCCTCTTCATGGGAATAAGTAACACTCTTCTTGGCTGCCACATTATGCTGGGAAAACTGAGAGAAGCCCTGGCAATGTTGGGAGCTAGGCTCCTGTGCTGACTTTTGCAGTGTCTGGGGAAATGTCTCAAACCTCGCATGCACAATGGAGGCACTGAACCTTTTTTTTAAATATAAACTGCATACCCATGTTAAAATATGGGAATCCGTGTTCATTTGATTAAAACCATTGACCTTGTTCTTTACAGACCTTGCCGCACTTAGCAAATGGCCTCTGGCTCACACTATTAAGAAGTCCTGTGATTTCTATGGACACAACATTCCAAGCAGTTTTCCCATCACTATTGGATATTGCCAAAGCTAAGCTTTTTAAGGTGAACAATTTGCTTGTATTATAATGATTAGGTATTGCATTTGTTGGTTTTATTTGAGCTGGTGTTCATGCATTATTTTTACAAGCAGGTTAACACTTTATCGTCTGTTTCATAATTCCCGTACTGCAATTTGTAACAGTTACTCCTGAATTATCATCTATAAGGGATAAATCCTACTGTCAATGCACCTTTTACTTTCCTCCACAAGTTCAAACATTACCTAGTAATGCACTTATGTGATTGGGCAGACATTGACCCCTGAGCTGAAGGCTGTCCTGTCTATTTACGTTGTAAGAGCAAATTCTCTTCTAGTGATATTTTCATCTGCATGTTTAAAGTAGTGTGATATTTCATTGTGTTTGCTTCACTGGACTCTGTGATTGTTCTAGAAAACCACCCTAACTTGCAATCAAATAAAAATGGAAAAAAACTAGTCATTTGGAACTTCCAATTTTCCACTCTTCATACCCTTTTCTTGTTTGGAGTTCTCATTGATTGACTGTCTGTACCACTCTAGTTTTGGTTAAGAGACTCTCAGACTCTATCAAAAATCAAACTATTAAAATTAAATGATGTACAAAGAAGTCTTCAGTAACAAGGAAAGTTGCCCATCAGATTTTGGGAATATGGGTCAACAAACAAATTTCATGAAAATAAATTAAGAGTACTTTTGCTGAACAAGTCTCATAAATGACATTTTAAGGTTGGTCACCCTGAAGAGGAAGACTCACCAGGGAGTGTTTTTAACAGAGAAGATTTCAACAGTGAGAGAGAATTTACCTCTGTTAATGGCCGTAAGTATTTACTAAATTACTGATATTCTTTCAGTATTTGAATTAAAAATGAATGTTGGCTTGACGAAATAGAAAAGAGAAAATTGAGACTAATTTTAATTTAACCAACATTTTCCAAACTTTCATTTGTCATTTGTCATTCGGCTCCACTGAGCAAGAAATGAATATACGATTGGAAGGGATTCTGAGAAACTTCTTTGCAAACGAAAACCTAAGTTAGCTTTTATGATTTGGCTTTAAAGCCTAGTGAAAGGAAAACAGATGCTCAGAATTTAAAAACTGCTGCCATTTCGCAGTGGAAGTGTTCACATGACAACGTAGCACACGTGAGCGAGGGTATCCTGTCGTTTCGTACCCACAGTCGTTTCGTATCCAAATTCAGTCGATTCGCACCCAGTTCGAGTACCCATGGGCACTGGTTTTGCCTCTGTCTCTATTTACAGTGTATACGTTTAAGCCCGTTTACGATGCTTACTGTTCCATGCTGCCATGTCATGTTTCAGAGGTGAGGGGAGAGGTCATGGACATCATACGTCACTTAACAATGCTGCACCCTGTGGCTACTTTCCTTTACGGAGCTGACTGGTTATTACAGAGGGTGACACAAACCCCAGCACCTGATGTCAAAAGTATGGTTCAATCCTATTTTTGGATAAAACTTTCATCAGTTATTACATTCCAACCTCCTCAGCCCGTGAGCGAGACCTCGTTACAAGCGCTTCGGCGTGAGTGGTTCTTCGCCCAGAATTATGAAATTATGACATGATGAGGCCCTGAGCTTTGGGAACCGACGAGATATCTGCAAGGAAATCCAGCGCTATTACTACTAGACTCTTGGCAAACCACTTCCCGAACTCGTCTCAAATATTTTTTGGGCGTGAAACGCGGGTCGTGCAGCGCTGAGAACAGACCAAATCTCTCCTGGATGACCACATGCTATTATCCCAAATTAGCTCTTGGTGAAGTGGTTTGCTTGCACAGTATTTAAAGCAGAAGCTAACATACGATTTCAAATGAAAATGAAATGCTGGCCAAGCGAATATCTTTGACATTAGGTGACTCTAAATTCAAAATAAATGATCAGGGCAAGAGACTTTCTTTTCAACTCACATGCCCCGTCGAACAACTGCAATACGTATTTTACTTTCCCGGATCACATGCTTACTTGTCCGGAAAACCTGGGTGAGAAGTGGAATCCACTTGAAAATTGATGCTAGCACATATAACATACACAAAATGATATTTAGTCGACTCTCTGTAAGCGGTACTTATTTTTTTAGGCCAAAAAGTTGTCAAATATTAAAAAAGGATTTACTGCATGTCCAAAGTTGGGTAATAAAAAAATGTTTGCTTTTTTGGCAGTGCGATCGGACGAGTGAAATTATTTCTTGTCCGAGTGGAAAATTTATCCATCCCAGACGTTTGGACGGCCTAAGTTTCCAGCTCTGATGTTTCTTTCTTGTTTGTTTGTTTGTGTGCGTATTTCATTGCTGCTGTTGTTTTTTTTTAGTCAGTACACAAGAAACAGAGAAGATGATACAAGAATGGGATGGACTTACTCGTTACTTGGATGCAGTGATGTCAAGATTCTTTAAAGTAGACAATTATGAGGTTAGGTGAAAACAACTTTAAAAAGGTTCCAAGCTCTAAATAACCGGCAGCACTACGACTTGGAAATACACAGTGTGAATACTGCGTGTATTCCAGAAAAATTGACGGAGAATTAATATAATAATTAAATTCGTCTTGTTACGAGCGCGGGACAAAGAATTCTGGGTCCGCGTCCCGATGCTCTACCACTGAGCCTCAGAGACTCTATGGCGAGCGCGGCCCATTGCAAAGTTCATATGACACGCATCCTGCGTACTGTTAGGATCAGCCATGTCGATAGCGTCATTTTTTGTAAATAGAATAAGAGAGATGGTTAGTTTTGAGTTCAGTGAAGATATGGAGAAATATTTTTATCGTCTTGTCTTGAGCGTGGGACAAAGAGTCCCGATGAGGAATCGAACCTCAGACCTTGAAATACAATAAAATGAAGTAACCTTCGCCTTCAAATAAGCTCTAAAGCATATAACACTGTGTGTAATTTTTTTCTCCAGGAGATCATTCACAGCCAGGTGACGTTCCGTGGGACGTCTGTGACATTTGTTGAATTGGTCAGAGAATGCATCCAGGCTACTTTGAATGTTGACTCAAAGGTAAGAATAAATTAAGTTATACTAAGAGGCTAGATAGGCTTAAAGTCAACTTATAATATGACGTCACATTTAAGGTTTCGGGCCCAGTTCTTCTAAGAGTGGATAAGGCTATACAACGGATAAATCACTATCCAGAGGATAACTGTTAAGAAAACGTACTGCACTCAGTATGCACCGGACAGCAACGCTATCCACTGGATAGCGTTATCTACCCTTTGAACAACCGCGGACTGAGTTTTTGTGTTCATTTTCATCAGGTTCCTGACATTTTGTCAAGTGTGACAGATGCTATTCAAGCTCTTTATCCATTCCTGAAATACAGCAAAGACTTGTTGATGGAAGTGCTTAAAAAGGTGACCTAAAGCAGAGTTACATTCAGCTGCCATCAGTTGGGATAAAGATGCATTTTTTTAATCCCTGACAGGCTTAAATTAAATGAGATTAAATGATTTTATCAACTGGGTTAATGATATACACGGGCCACCGTAAAGAATTTTCTATAAATGACGTTTTGAATGTTAGTCCTTCGTCAGAGCGGATCATACATACAAAAGTCAGCAACTTAAATCCTGTAGCTAAAAAAACAGATTTCTTTGAACGTAAATACATTTAAGTTGATAAACGAATGTTCAATCGTTTTTCTTGTAATTTAGAGCCTCTGTCAATTGTAGAGTCAAGTTGCCAATCGATCAATTCTTTTTACAACGTGCTGTAGTTGTTGAGATAACAAAGTCTGAAAAATTCAGGCCTCAATCGGATTAAAATCCGTGACATTACTAGAGCAGCATTGGAATACAGGACATTGAAAAGTTCTTAAACTTTGTTCTTTTAGATGTTTCAAGTTGTACTGTTCAACACAACAGGTGAACCCAAGGTACTTGTGTTTATTTTGTTTCAATGTTCTTGATTTTTTAGAACTTTTCAATGAAGTTGACTGTTATTTTTCATAGTCCTTTTTTCCTTTTGTTTTTTTTTTTTTTTGCGTTATCAGAATCTGAGATAAAGGAAAGTAACAATTGAACTTGTCTGAAAAATTTCTAACAAGTGAAAATTTGAACCGACCTCCTTGCTGATTTACTTGACAGCATGACTGGTAATGCCTGAGAAGCATTCTGTGCTCAAGCAAGATAGCAAATTTATTGCTTGTGCACGTAGAAATTTAGGTGTTGCTCACCTTCCTTGCTGTGATTCCAGGGTCCTTGGAGTCCTGATGTTCTTCATGCTCGCCGTCACGCTTGTGGCGCAATAATAAAGATTTGTAAAGAATTCGGGGAGCTGCTGGTGGTGAGGAATTAATTTTATTGTTAAAGAAAGAGTGCGCACTGCTGTCTGTCCGGTGGAAACTTTGTCAGTACTAGTAAATTAGCTTAGCAAGCTGAGAAACAACTTTTTTTCCGTGAACGAAATTATTTATAGCTTAGTAAGCTCTGGATGTATTTAATGTCTTCCAGCCAGTATTTGATGCCCTTAAAGAGCATATACAGTCGTTGTTTGTTGGTGAGCTAGTTCCCGTGAAAGACAGATGCACCTTAACAGAAGCATTGGTTATTGCCAGGTATTGATGCCTTTCAATGTTGCTATACAAGAAACCCGACATTTCAAAGGAATGCAACAAGTTTTCCCAAATCCTCGAATTTGTGCTCAGGCGTTCGTACCCACTCGAATTTTTTTTTCAATATTATTGTTTAAGGTTTCAATTTGCTTCGAGTGAAACCGTTACGTTAAGCCTAAGTATCAGCTTTTGTAATTTCCTTCAGGCCAGAATCTCTGTTGCTCTTTACATGTACGCGACGGGTGTTGGCCTGGCGAATATGTGTGTCTTTGTTGTATTTTTCGTGTTGTTGTTGTTTTTTTTTTCCGGGTCTCGATATTTTAGCAATAAACTGGGAAACTGTAAGTGTTTCATCTGTATTAAACATAATTTGTTCCTTCAGCTAAAGTATAAGCTTTGATAATTTCCTCCGGGTTTCTCTTTGCTTGTAGCTGATAAGTATTTCTCTCTCTTTTTCGGTTCTTGATTTTCAGCAATAAGCTAAGCAAAGAAAAGCAAAATGAATTCCTCGTTCAGCTGTTAACTCCCGTCAGAGAAATGTGGCTGGGTGAAAAAATACAAGGGTGAGTAGCAAATTATTGTAGAGCGAGTTTTGATTTATCGTCCGATGTTTTGCTTTGCTTCGCTCCGTGATTGGTCCAGGAAACAAGCACCAGCCTCTCAACCAATCAGATTCAAAACTAAAACCAATCACCGCATAGTTACTCAAGTTTTTCTGCCCGTAAAATTTGTTAACATAAGTGATTATAAGTTCTAGTTCAGTGGCTTGGCTCTGTGATCGGTCTAGGAAACATGCACTAGCCTCTAAACCAACCAGATGCAAAACTAAAACCAATCACCGCACGGTAACTCGCGTTTTCTCGCCGGTGAAAACTGTTAACTTAAGTGATTATAAGCTTTAGCTCAGTGGCTCCTGGTGACTTTAACCTTCTCTCTAAGTATAATGTACCTTAATATAATCTTGTTTTCAGATGAATCTTGACTTTCCTAGAGGATTTATGCCATGTTTTTCCTATGTCGAAAAAGTTAGCCGAAACTGTCAAGCTAGTCATTCCGTATTCGTGGTAGATCATTCTCCATCGTCTGCAATCTTTCTCCCTTGGTTTATTCTAAGTTCAATAATTTTCTACGTGAAAAACGGTTCCATTGAAACTGCACTCTACTGATAGACGATACTGTCTGACCCTCGCAAAAAACTCAACATAAATTCTTTAAAATGTACATTTGATGTTGTGCCTTTTTTTCTATGTAGGGCCATCTCATCTCCGGGGAATTTTGTTTCATTTATTGGAATGGACCAAGATCCATCAGGCTATTTTCAAAACGGTACGTATCAGTTCAGTTCTCCTTTCATTTTTGTCCATCTGGCCGCTTAATTCAATTTCCAATTTACTTTTTGACCTCCCACAGAGTATAGCATACATGCTACACGGTGAAAATTACGAAAGTATAAATTGAAATCGAATGCATAGCAGCTTTGCACTTGCGTCGAGCGTGTGGAATTCTTTCGAAAACTGTACCCGCGGGAACGCACGAAACTCGCGCTAAAATGCCCAAACATGTTTCATATTTGTGTTTAAAGATTTTGAATTTGCTGATTTTATGGTTTCGTCTGACTTTCAGATGAGCTAAGGGGAAGAAGATTTCAGGTATTTGATTTCATTCCATGTTTATTTAGATTTGGAATTGTCAGCCAGCACAAATCTTTGTGTTGTGATGGAAGGGCTGCTGTTCTAAGATAACGTTCAGCTATAGAACGAAACTAACTTACCAGCGCACTCACTACAGCCAATCAGGGAAAAGTGATACGTAGCAAGGCACCGATGAGAACTAAAAATAAATTCACATTGCTGACTTCATGCGAAGAAAAAAAACACGACCGACGAAGTCTATGCTCCATTAGCAGTGGCTGTTCAGAAAATGAGCCCGCACTCCTCCTCGAACCTATTTCGTGAGGCTCAAAGGCGGGGTCCGAGAAATCGAGCTTAGACGAAGCTACGATTTGTTTTAGTTGAGAGTGTGGCGAAAGCTTTCTAAACCAATCGTATTAAGTAGTAAAGTAAAACCAAAGCAATCCTGCTTTACTTTCATTCCTCAATTAAAAATTGCGCTCTCTTATAGTTTAGGATCTCTATGTTAGTGTTGTTCCTACAAGTCAGTATTTTACACTCTTATTTCTTTTCAGATAATGTATGCTGTGACCACCATTATGGCAGTTGTGCGAAGCTGTGCTATGCTCAATACCAAGGTATTGATATCAAGTTTTTCTTTAGTTACATTTTAAGATACTGTACATATAAAATAACGACCAGAATGCTGACAAGGCAGTCTATCTTTTTCGCTTTATTCTAAAGAGAGAGCCATAGACATTGAGAGTTCAAATTGCCCGCACTATAGAGCTCCCGAAAAACATCGAACGGTTTATTTGAAAAAAAATCAGATTGGTGACGATCTTTAGGTTCTAGAGGAAGTAAGACTGCACTCCCTCTAGAAAAAAAGAATCCTAAGGTGAAATCCATCCTCATTGGATTAATAGGTGTTGCTTTTGGCGTTGTTGTTTTCCGAGAATAACTTCAGCGCATCATTTTACTCTACATTACCACTAGTGGGATATGTTTCTTGGGAACCACACCTTAACTAGCTTTTCAATATTGTATTTTTAGACGTATCCCTCTCTAAGTCTGAAGGCGTCACATTAAGAAGACTCAAAACCACGTTCATTGCGAGTGCTAGTGAAAAAGTCTCCCTTGATTTTCCTTTCATCTCTCCCCAAGACAGATCCAAACAACGAAAAGTGTTTCCAATTCGCAACAATTGCAAATGTTGTCAATTTTTGTTGAAATGTAAACAGTACGAGTTCAACTCTTACCGTTCACCGTATGTCATTTGCCTAAGTATGGTTACATTTAGAAGGAATTGCCAAACTGAAAAAGCTACTTCTTGATGGTGTATATGAAAACTGAATGTCCCTTGCCAGAGCACTCTGTCCTAGCCCTAGTCTTGTTCTTAATACTCAATTTAAAAGAAAATGAAGTCTTCTACAATATAGCTTACATTACTAGGCACACCATCTTCTGTGCATTTCGTAAGTAGGTAGGAACGCGGTAATTTAATATTAACAACTGAGTTGATAACGTAAATTGGCCTCCGTAATGAGTTTCAGAGCTGACGTTTCCAGCTTTAGCCTTTCGTCCCACGCTCTAACGAAGGCCTTACACTCAAATCGTCAGCTTTGAAACTCTTTCCGGTGGCCAATTTACGTTATCAACTCAGTTGAACTGAGTTGATATACTGTTATATTATTATATATACTGTTATACTCTCACACCGACGTAGCACCACAGGTTCTTTAGAGACTTACCCCCTTTAAGGGAGGAACTTGGCTAGTTTTATCAGTAGGGAATCAACCTAAATTCACTCAACCACATATATTTCCAAAGTACTCACTGGTCATTGTACGTCTGTTATAAACCGGTTATAACTTGTTTCTGTACAGACGGCGGCGGCCGGTGAGGGGCTGTCCATTGGGTCGATGCCTAATGGAACTCCTTATGTGCACAATCCATGTGCATCTCATGTCATACCGTTACTCGGCAATATAATCCTGCTAGCAAAGTAAGTACAAACGCTGTCTCAGGTACCGTTCACACCACGCTGAATCAATTTAAAGACGGGGTTTTCACTCTTAAAGTGTATCCACATTGGATAACGGTGTTTTCGGTCCTCGCCAAAATGATCATCAGTGGCAGAAGTGGTTGAACATATCCTTACGCACTGAAAGGAGCTAATTTTATGGACAGAATTACCTTATCGTTTTAAAAGGCTCGGTTTTCAAAATTCTTTTTTGTCCATTCCTAGCACAAAACTGGTCTTTCGCATTGTATCCACTTTTCAGTGCGTTTTAGAGAAGATTTTTTTTCCTCGGGATAGTTTTTACTGATTATTAAGGAAAGTTGTAGATGCATCTCTAAATTTATTCAGCGTAATGTGGACGGGGCTGCACTCTTTCTTGTTATACTTTCACCAGTGTCTTATAACCAGGTGTCTCATCTGTTTCTGGCGCGATCTCTGTGGAATTATGGGGCTGAGAACATTGCGTTATGTTCAATGGTAGAAAAAATGAAAACAATTCGACAGCAAATGATTCCATGAAAAATCGATTTATGATGAACTTGTATTTGCATTGAAAAAAAAAACTGAGAAGTAGGAAAACAGCAAAACAGAGTTTGTATTTGAAGTTCATGTTGGTAATCGTTAGACGTGGTTTTACCGTTAGACTCGAAATGGCAGGAATTTACGATGGTCTGAGTTAATCAAGGACTAATCGGAAAAATCTAGAGCGTTTCTATTTACTTCCCCCTTCCAGATTTGCAGTGATCGATGATCACTCAATATACATGGAAATTTCAGTTTTGATTGTTAAGGACGTCGGCGAGTACTCGAGTTCAATACCATTTGCCATTGCTTGTTTGTAGTTTCGTTAATATCTGGAGAATTTGCGGTTCTGAATGGTACAAATTTCATAATAACAAAACAATTTTCAATTGAGTGCCGAAAGTAATGTGGTATTAGCCAGGTTTTCCCTCGCTTCGCGATGAGGTTGAGCTTTGAAAAACGCGAGTTTCTTTCTTGACTCATCTTGATCTGTTCCCTAACGTTTTCATTCCCTGTCAGCAGTTTGCTTGCTTTTACTTAAATTATTTTTGGCTGGGTGTGATAGTTGCCTCTGTTCTAAGCCCAGTTGTTCAAAGGGCAGAAAACGCTATCCTTTGGATAAATCGCTTTCCAGTGGATAAGTGTTAACAAAACGTATTGCGCTATCCAAAGGATAGAGTATTATCCAGTGAATAGCGTTATTCACCCTTCGAACAATGGGAGCCTGATTGGGGGTTATAATTTTTCGTATTCTTGGTTCCATGTCACTAAACTGGAGTGGGATCTATGTCGGCAAAATCTGGAAACTCTCTGATCATTAACACCAGTCCTACTTTTAAGACACTCAACTCCCGAATTCATAAACTCTATAATTTTCCCTTTTAATTTTTTCATATTCCAGTTGTGTAAACAGAATACATAATCCATCAGTCAAAGCCGCCATTTTTCCTGAGTATCTAGCATCTCTTGGCATGCACGACCTCGATACAAGCGCCATATATGGTAAGTATAGATCCGATTTTTTGGCAAACCCCGCAATATTAAACTGCACTGAGGAAATTTATACCATCACCTAATTACTGAGGCAGCCTTTTTTAAGATAATCTTACCGAGACTTATCTCGCCGCGCGATGTTACAGGAAACAAGAGCCTAGTTGGATATTGGCCTCTTTCGTTTCGCCCCTTTTTATTATTTAAAAAAGAAAAGGTGAGTGAATAAATAAACGAATGGATAAATAACAAAGTGGGCTAATGACTCAATCGAAGGCTTGGTCAGTAATTGTTATCAAGTCATTTGATAATCCCCTCGAGACTGTTCCTATTTTTCTCTGTCCGTTCAGTTCTCCCACAGGGACAGGAAAACAAAGACAAAGGCGGTGCACCCTTCGTTCCAACCCCTATTTCAGTCACAAAGGGCTTCTTATATCATTTAGCTGATTCATGGTGAGTAAAAGATTGTATCATGCGCCAAACGTTTTTTCACCAAGCCAACGTCTAAGAAATTTAAGAAGAGATTCATTGCTTAAAATTAGGAAATCTGCTTTGACTTTCTTTTCATTCGATAACCGAGCTAGATAGAGCCTGTGTACAATCCTTCTGCCTAGAGCGTCTTAGACATTGCTGATCCTCTAAGTATGAAGGACACGTGCCATATATGGACTTTGTCTATGACCCAGTAATGTATCTTCAATTAGCTCTAGGGCAGTGAGTTTTCTATGGCCTAGTGAGTAGAGCATCAAGGCTGGAAATCGAAACTAGCCGTGGTCGAATCCTTGTAGTAATGTAGATTTTTCCCTTACGCTCAAAACTAAATGAGAACTTCTTTTTTTACTAAATTACTCCCTAACATAAACTCATAACACCGGTTGGACTTCCAGTCTTGAGGCTTGCATTTTACCTTTTTTTAACTTCATATTCCACTTATTACTTCCATTTTGACGCCACTTACATTTTATTCCAACGATCGTCATTTGAACTTGAAGTCTTATCTCTTGGGTGAGCGTAGTGCTTGAAAGGACTTCTGTCGGTTGCAGTGACTTACGTCTCGATAACCTAAGGGGGAAAATTTTCATCGGGTTAAAGTTACTAATTATACATACAACGACAAAATTGCTAGCAGTATCGTTTCATACAAAACTGACATTTGCTTTATCTCTATTTCAGTTACCATACTCTCGGGTTTTCTGCGGTCTGTCTTGGCCATGATTTCTACAGTATTTCCGGACTAGCGCAACTCCTGGTTGATAATCTCGTAAAGTCTCTGCAGCATGTTCCGAATTACAGACTGAGATTTGTTGTGCGTATCCTTTCGCAACGATAATTTCTTCGAGTAGAGCTTTTCATTCAGATAAATAAATGAATAAGTAAATTAATAAATCAACACGTAGGACTTAAACAACACAACTGGTCTTAGATGGGATGAGCTTGAAGAGGGTCTTACGTGCTCTTGATTCAGTGAAGTTTTGAAAAGAAAAATTTAAAGAGAAACAGAGGGACCCGTAGTTACTTTCCATTCGCAGTCGTAAATCGTTTCATTTGTTTTCTGGTTTTGCCTACAACGGATTCCTGGGCCCGGTAGTTCGAGACCCAGCTTTTATTCTGGATTAAAAGATGTAACTTATTCTGATTTCTCTTCTGTAAAAGCGTTTAGTTTGCACGAGTTTTGTAAGGTTTTGACTTAGTGTATGGCTAAACTGAATCCTGAAATGTAATTAGGAAAACTCTCCGCAAAGGTACGGATTCAAAGAGAAAAAATACCTTAAACATGAGTTAATCTGATTTTAGATATACGAAAGTTCATATATTTGCACTGTGGTGGAGAGATGAAATTAAGAGATCCTCGCAGCTAAGAACACTACTGAAACGAGTAGTTGTAAATAGGACCTGAAAAAAAAAAATTCAGCCAATTGAGCTAACAAGCCAACTGAACTGAACTACTCGTTTCAGTAGTGTTCTTAGCTGCGAGGATCTCTTAATTTCATCTCTCCACCGCAGTGCAAATATATGAACTTTTATATTTCTAAAATCATCATTCAATTGGGTGTTTATTTGGGCCTAATTCATTGACCAGCTCCCAGTTGGCTTGTTGGCTCAATTGGTAGAGCGCTGCACCGACATCGCAGAGGTCATGGGTTCAAATCCCGTACGGGCCTGAATTTTTTTCAGGTCCTATTTACAACTACTCGTTTCAGTAGTGTTCTTAGCTGCGAGGATCTCTTAATTTCATGAGTTCATCTGTTCGTGTTTTTAACATCCCAGCCCAGATAGAGTGGTCTTTGTTCGAACCTAGGTGCCAGTGCCTCTGGTCTTTGAGGAGTTGATGAGTACAGGTTAACTGTTAGGGAAATCACCTGCAGAGGAATTTTCTCTACTTTTCAAATAAGAATGAGATATCTGTTTGGAGATCAGCAGGGCAAATACGATTGCCAAGTTGTATGTTCTTTTGATGTAATACCGTTGCATTCCTTAACTCAATTCAGGTAATTTTTTTAAGTTGTTTATCTTGCATTGCCCTCAGTGTGACTATCAGAATGTACTTGTCCCAGTGCTGTCTCCTTTTTTCGGTCATATGCTTCAGGTAGGACCTCTTGGCGTGCTTAAGATACTCTGTTCTCCCAAAGCAAAGCCAATACTTATCAAGTCATAACGCTGAGCAAGGACGTGTGACTAGTGCCATTGCAACTGGGAAAATCAAAAGTGGTGCATGCTGATTGGCTTATTAGGTAGCTCAGAGCCAATTAAAAACATACACGTAAAAACGCGGAAAGTTGAAGTAATGGCGATCTTATTAGTTTCTAGCTATCTTCACTGCTGTTTTTCTTTTGTTGTTTCAGTGAGACTCTAGCTTTCGACTGATTTATGGGAATTAAAAAACCAGGATAATTCTCGAAATGTCTTAAATTTGTGTTATTGAACCGTGAGCTTGGAAAGTCGAAGGTGTACTAAAGTAGTATCAATATATGTCACTTTCGTTCTCTCCTCAGCACCTTGAAGAACAGTGGCAAATGGTCCGACAACATCAAGCTGAGAGGTGATTTTAAATTGTTGTACGCGTCAAGTTTATACTGTGCGAGACCATTGTAGCTACTAGCTGCTGCGCCTTACACACGTTCCAATGTCGAGGATCGCTTTCGTATGTTCAAACTAGGAAAAAATAGACAAAAAGCTGATATTTTCTTGGAACGGAAGCGTCGTCTGTCAAACGAGTTTCGCTCGGGTTGAAGATCTTGAAAGATTGTAATAGATTTTCCAAGTTGGTCATTCGCTATCATCAGTAATCTTTTGGGTGCTTTTTACACTGGAAAACGAATACTTCAAGGTTTTATTCCGTAAAAAAGAGATTCTCTGCGACTGCGACGAAGCCTCTTCGTTGTAGGGAAGTATTACGAGCTAAAAGGTATTTCTTTTAATATTTAAACTCGCCGATAGGTTCTCTTGTGAGCTGTATTCTGTATTTTTTAACCCACAGCACGGAAGCTGCAGATGAGGAAGTCAACTTGGAATCAAAAGAGATTATAGAAGATCAGCTGGTGTCGATCATTAGCAAGGACTACTTGGATGTCTTCAGTAAGTGCTGATGTGGTCGTTTATTTAACTCACGTGAATTTCAGCTAATTTTAATAAGTTTTCCTTTTCACCGCTTGGCTAGTCAGTTTTTCCCCAATGCCAACTGCAGAACTGGATTCATGTTTTCCATTTTAGCTCTGGCGTCTATAGTAAACAGGGAAAGCGATGACTCGTCAAGAATGGAGGTCACAGAAGAAGAAGAAATGAAAGGTACCCAGAGTTCAATGTAAATGTTTCGTACAAAGTGCAAGATGTTAAAGGCTCTAAGGTGACCAGTTGTGGGCTGCGAGGTTATGAAGTTGGCACACCGTTTTGATTTTCTTTGTAGGTATAGATCCATACAATGTCAGGATGGGATCGCTGGGATTCATTCTTCTCAGGACAGAGGTAAAAAAGAAAGCTGAGTTTCGTGAGATTAATTAGTTGATGTGTTTTTTGTTTTTGTTTTTTTTTTTTACCATTTCAGGTAAATATTCCTGGAAATGAACGCAGAAAAAATGTTGCTCGGAGTTCAGTTTAGAAATTCTACAGGAAGTGTAGCTATCTTCATTTGTAAATTTTAAGATTACAGACTAGAGGGCTGTTATAGGAAATAACAAACAAACTATCTAACAAACTAACAAACAAACAAGCGCAGCAAACCAAAACAAAAGAAACTAGTAAACTTCTAAATATTCTGTGGTTTTTATGTGAATTTTAGAGTGTCAACATGCAGATGCTGATCACAGTTTTTGCCTGTTTGACCTGGCCGGACTCTGCTGTCTGCCACAAGGCTACACGACTTGCAACGACTTTCCTCAAGGAGGTAAGGCTGCCTTCAGCTCATAACAGGAGTGAAGTGTTTAGGAATTGAGAATGTTGATGTCCTTTGTCTGTCCCTTACTCGTTACTCCTATACAGCCTTAACAGTCGAGAAGAAAAGTAAAGGAAATTAGGGGCTACGCTTTTCGTTTGCTTTAAATAAAATCAGGGTGTAAGTCTGTTATCCTCAAAATTTCGATGGAACTTGGATACAAATATTAATTTTTCAACAGTTTCTTGGACAATTGTATGGTTTCATCATTTTTGTAGGTTATGATGCTAAGCAGTCAGGCGGGTTCACGGATTGCTGATTCTGTAGTCGAACAGCTGTTCTCTCAGGTCTTAAAGGTGGGCATTGTCTGCTTGTTTGGTCGATTTTACAGCGGAAGGAAACTTCAACTCGTTATGTTTCGAAACAGGTTATTGGGCTTCTTTGAGTACGATGATGTTTTTTACTACGCCGTCATTTAGTGCTACTTTCATTGAAGCAATGAGACCACAGAGACAAATTGTTTATAACACATTAAACAAAGTAGAGTAGCAAATTCGCTTTAACGAGATATAAAAGGCATGCGTTTGTCGCCAAACCAAAATTCGCTCGGGCGATATATCATTATAGCGATATATCGCAATGACGTATCCCTGGCTCAGCATTAAATCGTCGAAGCGACATTTCACTGGAGCGATATATTGGTAATGATGTACTGCGCATTTTACATGATATCTTTATAGCGATATATCGCTAGAACAATTTATCGCAGCAGCGATTTATACTTGGAACGAGATTTTTATTCCATTCATTTATTTGTGGATTTATTCTTTATTGTGTGGAGATACAAGGTGAAAGGATAAAGAGCAGTGTTAGGCTGGTTTTGAGGCCTCGAGTGATCCAACTTTTAACGAGATAACGAGATTTTTATCCCATTCATTTATTTGTGGATTTATTCTTGATTGTGCGGAGATACAAGGTGAAAGGATAAAGAGCAGTGTTAGGCTGGTTTTGAGGCCTCGAGTGATCCAACTTTTCATACGAAATACGCAGACATCTCGTTCTTTGTCAGCGAACCACCAATTAAATAAGCTAGCAATGAAACCGACCTACGAACGGCAGGAAATTAAGCAGACTAGAACACACTTTCTCCAATACTGTCAAGCCCAGCCACGTAGAGTAATAGTTTTGATTAATCTGATTGGCATTTTGTTTCAGGGTCTTCATGTGCATGGCCATGGATCTACAGAAACATATCTGACTTACGTTGGACAGAATATGTATGAACTTCTGGTGAGTTTTCCTGTGCCCAAAACCTGAAAAACAGTCCTCATTTGACAAGGAAGAAACGAAAGAAGGCTGTTAATATATTTTAACAATTGCGTTTCCAAATTCAATCATTTTTAATAGTTAGCTTACCCGGATTATCGTTTACTTGCCGGGGGATATGTGGAAAGGGGTTTTTAAGGGTTCCTTAGGCATCCATCTTGGGACTAGCAATCATGATTTGATATACCTAGGGTAGAGGCGATAGTTCAACACTTGTAAAAGTACGCGTGAGTGGACGTTCCTCCGAGGACTCGAGATGTTTAGATACTGGTACGTCACTACCTCTCATAGTGTAGTTTTATCTGAATTAGCCACACGTTCTTCTTCCCGTGCGCTTTGCGACTAATTGGGGTTTTGCTGGAAAACTTTTATTTATTCCTGAGAACCTCTTTAAGCGCTTTGACTGTGAGCATCAAACTGCGAGCGCTTATTCACTAGAATTCCCATTCAGACTTTTGAAGGCTTAAAACTAAGATCGTTTTCAAGCGCTGTAACTAACGTTTCTTGTCCCTATTTAAAGAGAAAAGCCGGCTCCCTTTTTAACTCGTGAATTACGCGCATGCGCAAGAGCGAGTTATAGATACGATGTGGGGAATGGCATTCGCTCGCTCGCTCGCTCGCTTGATTGGTCGATTCCTGTAAACTTTTTTTAGATTTAAGGCTTTTGAGTGCATTTGATAGTTTTTGGCGAGCAATAAACAGACGAAATGGCGACCTTTGTTGCTAAGAATAGTGGTGGGGTGAAAAAGAAGCCAATGATAATCTTAAAAGAGTTTTTTTTTTTCGTTTTAGTTTCAACAAGCGGCGCCAGCGACTGGCAGGCATGCAAGGATTCACACTGAAATAGCAGAACAACCCTCGTTTTTCATAAAATTGTAATTTACAATCCTTCAACTTGAAAAAAATCCGAAGATTCATTGAAAATATCACTTACTGCGAAGCGCTCGGAGTTTACAGATGTTCAAAAGCTTTTTCTGTTATGGCGTGAGATTGAGGACAAAATTGATCATTACGTTTCGTCACATGTGTTTTTCCTGTGTGAAGCAACCAAAGATGCCGGCGACTGACGAAATAACAAGTTAACACGAAAATCAAATAACACTTAAACAAACAATTTTAGCTACCGATTTTCAGTGAATTTTTAAAGAACAATTTTCTTTTAAGTTTCAAGACAATTTGAAGATTCAACATACATACAACGTACTAAAATGCGAAAGTTACACACCACAAAATTGATAAATAGGCCTGAAATGAAATTCTATCTTGTTATTGATTATACGTTGCCTAGCACGTGACTTAAATCTACCCAGGCGGAGATCCAAAATGACGGTGGCAGGCTTGGCTTAGTTATATCACTCAAAACTCGTTCCCGTTTGTCTCATTTGATAAAGAGGGAATCGTTAATGTTTTCATTAAGACAGTATTGCCTTGATTTTCTAATATTTACAACGAAAGACAGTAAATTTCACTTTTCACCCACATTTAATTCCAACCTTTTCTTTTGAACCAGAAACAAAAATGATAGACGTTTAAAACACATGACATCATCCACCTTGTCAAATGTAATAGCATGATCATTTCAATTGCAATGCCTTCTTATCCCAACGTTACTTTGTTTCTTTGCTACGTTAGCGAACACTGAACTACTGCTCGTACTCTAGATATGACAATCAACCACAAAATTCCCTAAACCAGCTAACATTAAACATAATCTAAAAAATCATGTGTCAATTCACGAGTTTGCTCACAGAGCACTTTGATATGTAATTTTTTTTTTCGCATTTCAGAGACCTCAGTACTCCTCACTTCAACAGCTTCTCCTTCAAACGAACTGTTCGTTGGAAGATTTACATGTATGTAAAACGTTTTTGGGTTAGTTTGACGAGTACAAAGCTTGCAAGGTTGGATCGCCTTTAGATAAAGTCTCCCTCTTTGACAGATTGCCGCCTTCTAAAAGTCGTAATGATTAGTTGTGAAATCTTTCAAAAAAAGACAAAATGGACATCAGCGTGTACCTAGGTGCTCGTGAAGGTTAAGTCTACAGTTTTCTTATTGTTTTTTACACTTATTTCGCAGGCAAATTCAAAGGCATGTGAAAAATTATTCTCCTTTCAAGCAGGATTTTCACCTGCTTTTCAGTAAGTTCCTCAAGCTTTCTTTCTTTTCTTTCACAGGCCTTTGAAGCTTCTTGTTTGGAAGGAAGAGAAGTTCCCGAGAAGAGAAAGAAAGAGCAGTTTAAAAAAATTGTGTCTGGGATTGTTGGGGTGAGACTTTTAACTGTCTTATCACGTTTGTTTTTCTTTGCAGGCATTTATTTAGAGCCATGTTGTGGAACCGTTGCACTTGAATATACTATCCAAAAGCTTTCACTGAAATGGTGCCACACCAAAGAGTTTCATCCCCTAACTCTATGTCCAAATATCTAAATTAAAAGAAATTCCAGCAGCGTACTCAAGTACTGAGGGGCGAGGTGGGATTATGCAAAAGTTTTCATTGAAATGGTGCCACACTTAGGAGGTTCATCCCCAAACTCTATCCCTAGATCTCCAATAAAACCGAATTTTAACAGCAAACTCCAGTAATGAAAGGGTAAGGTCTTCTTTGAATGGTTACATCTTCGGGTGGGTGCATATACCAATTATTTCGTTGATTTCTGTACCAACTTTTTTGAGTCAGTTTTATCGCAAATACGTTGTCATTATAATAATTTTTTCGCTTTGTGTTTTATTCTGTAGAAACACATTGGCGAACTGTTCAAAAACGAAATCAGGATTAAAGATCTTCCACCGATCAAAATAAAACCCAAGCCAGAATCTAAAGGATACGAGGATCCCACAGGACTCGCAGATCTGTTTGATCCTTCCAAGACTTCGGAATCACATTAGTAGATGTTCACTCGAACTTACAAACCCTCGCCAAAGAAGGAAGGAAACAAAGTAAAAGGCTAGAAAACATAATAAATCGATTGGCGTATTTAACGCCGATTTTCATACGACAAGGCTTAAATTTAGTCAATTTTGCATAGTCCAAGAATTTTAAAGCCCTCTTCAGACCTTTTAAACATGAAATGTCTTTCAATTTTGTAGTATTTACGATGTTGGCCTTTCGTGCCTTCCCAATGATGGAGATAAAGCAAGGCTATAAGTTCTCTGAAATATTTTGGTTTTTGCATACCTTCATGATTTGCTTCTTTGCTGTTGTGTTCGTTTGATTCAAAATAGCTGAAAACCTACAAGCATCTCTTTTCTAACCTTGACCTGTCTTCCATGTTATCGTTTAGTGGGGTGACCGAACAAGCTGGCGATTGAGTGAATTGTAAGTTTCAGACGGAGTTTTTCCCGCTCGGATTTTTCCACGCGGGCCACAAATCCGAGTAGAAAAATACAGGGATTGAAGAAGATTTCAATTCAAAACAAACTGTTGAATTTAGCGGACCGAACAGTGAAGTTCGGTCCGCCAGATTGACGAATCGTAGCGCACGTACCAATTGAGAGAAACAATATAATGAACAACGGAACTGATTTCCGAAAGAGCCTTCCCAAGGGGAAAAGGTTGGGCTTAGCTGCAGCGACTTGGTCCTATTTTTATTTTATTTGTTATTGTTTTCAATATTCAATGATTCATCTTAAAGGTTCCTATGTAGTTGTGGTCTTTTCATTCCTTTCCTGGAACGCACGTGGTTATGGGCTTGTTTTTTCGGCAGCCTTGGTGAGTTTAAGGAGAGGATGTGTCCATTAGATATCAGGTGTGGTGTGGAGAGGCAACAGTTCACTTTGGGTGTGCGATATTTGTCTTAGAGGACAATGCTTTTATTCTGATGGTTTTAAACATGGTTAAAACATTGTTAAATACGAATAGTCTGTATCATCGCATCCTTCATTTTCTTGTCGATCCCAGTCCTTATGGACTCTCCAAAGAAGCCCTTTGAAGCTATCTCTTTGATATACGTGTAAATGACGCTGTCTCTTTGATATATGTGTATATGACGGAGATCGCTGATCAAACATTGAATAGGCGAAACTAATCAAATCGTTTTATTACTACAGAGGCTTCCTATAAGCGCTTTTCAATCCTATTTTGAAGCTATTTTTTAAGTGCACTGATATCTGAGCATGCGAAACAGTCAAGGACGTTTTTGCATAAAGGGTAGTGAGGCAGTGAGAGTTACTGCACCAAGATGTATCCCATGGCTTTGATGTGCCTACTTCCATTGTCTGAGGAGTATGTTGCTTCGTTTCCGCAAGTGTGATTATCATCCTGATATCCCCCTGTACCAAACCCAATTCTAGAATCACAGTCGCTGCAGTCTTCTTTATCGTCAGCAATGATCCCGATCCTCGCTTTTGACGCTTTTTTGTCGCTACACACAGCATTGAACCCTTCTCTTACACAGCTGGTCTGCAAAGAGGCGTTGGAGCCAATTAGCGATTTCCACAACTTGAGACCCAGCGACGTGTTGCGATATTTCCCGTCAGCTATCAGCGAATGTAGCGAGACAGCCGTCTTATTGACTAAAATGAAGTTAGTAAGGTTATCGATCTTCATACCGAGACAGATTTTCTCGAAGGGTGTGTTCCAAAAAGTTGGTAACTTGGTCTCTTGCCTGTCAAAACCAGTCGCACCTCCTGGAAGGTTATAGTCAGACTTGCTTATCCAAAGGCTAGAATTGTAATGGAAAGTAACCTGGGAAAGATATTAGCGAACCACTATCAATTTATCGTATGATAATCAGCACGACATTGGAAATTAGATCGTAGTCCTTTTCCTTTCTAATCTATCGTGCGTCATACCATGTTTTCTATTCTAGAAGGATGCATTTATTTCTGCCCTGCTTTTACTCATAGCTCTTGCTCGTTGTCAATCGTGAGAGGTTCTATTAAACAATGAGGTACATATAACCTCTCTCACTGTCCACAACAAATGACCATGGCTCGCTTAAGTATCTGACATTTTTATTACAAAGAAAGTAAAGAATGAGAGGTGAGGCAGTAGCTGACAATTAAAGTGCCTCTCTGGGCGACCATCTCTTTTAAATCAAATTACATTTTCAACCTCAGTAGCTAAACAAAGCTAGTTTATACCTTATTGCCATCAGTTTTCATAACTGGAGTCCATCCTCCATCTCCACAACCAAAATTTCCCATATGACAGAAAATGGAAACCGGTTTTGAATCGAGGTACAGCGTCATCACTCCACTCACGTTCGATCTGTTGATGACACAACCTCAATCTCTGTTAGACATGAAAGCGTAAATTGACCACCGTAAAAGAGTTTAAAAGCTGACGTTCAAGCGACGAAGGGCTAACGCTCGGAACGTCAGCCTTTAAACTCTTATGGTGGCCAATTTCCGTTTTCAACTCAGTTGATAAAACTGAATTACCCTGATATACTCTCCCACCGACGCAGCACTACAGTTTCTTCAGAAACTTACCGCCTTCAATCCCGAATAACTTCTGTAAGGGTGTTTTAATGACAACTTCCAGCTGTGCTTGACTTTTTATCCCTCAACCTTTTACGAAACTCTACTACAGTACTTAAAATCAGCATCATTGCTATCATTTTCGTTATCGTTACCGTTATCATTTTTATTCTTTCCGCTCCACCCCCAAAGTCTCCTCATTCTATTAGTGAGACCTTTACATTCATTTAACTAAAGTTTACACTCTCTTAAACTGTTTTTTAAAGTGGTGGTTTAATCATCACTTACATATTCTTGGCGTAAATTTCTTTGCACGTCGATACTGCGATAGAAAGGAGGCGTCATCGTTACGAATAAATCTAAGGACAGTGCCTGTGTTTGTGACTAATCTCGAAGACAGCTGAATGTACAAATGACACATATATATCCTAAACTATTTAATGTACTATAGCAGCACTAGGCTGAGGGGTCAGCAGCCTCAACAACCAGAGTTAGAGTGATTGATTGGTAGATTGCCTTTTGATTGATTGAATATTTAGGAGACTGAAATGGATGGATGTATGCTACTCTTGTGGTAGCGTGACCGAGTCGTAAGAGAGGTCCTTTGTTCAAGCCCTTTGTCCTGCTACTCGCTGGATTTACTTTTGGTCTCCCGAGTTTAACTACTTGGTTTATTCTGTAAATAGCCAATTGGGTTTCTAAGGTGTATTTCCTAATATTTGGTAACAATTTTTATGGCAGTTACTTTGTAAATGACTACTGCATTTTTTACGCCATGAAGACGGCGAAAATTTACCATTGCAAGTCCGTCCATCTCCAGAATATCCAGGTTTACATGTACAGTTATACGATCCCTTGGTATTATTGCACTCTGCATCAGCACTGCACTTCTGTTTTCCTGTAGCACATTCATCAATATCTGTAAGAAAATCAGTTATTGTAAACTTAACATTGTAAAACTGATCTCAAACCTCACTGGCAAGCGAAATTGAAAATGACAGTCATCATCAGAATCATCAACTTATAGCTGAGAGTCTACGTAAACTCTGATTGGTTAAAACCCTCTCGTTTTATTGTACCGAGAAACTCATCGTTTTTCTTTAAAAGCAGAGGATCGCATCGTAACAATCTATTTGAGATATTGTTAGAACACTTGAAACCCTTGTAAGTGACGAGGAGAAAAACTTTTGATTTCCAAGCTTTTCAACTCTCACTCGGTTTACCTGGGACGCAAGCGAAGAGAGGGCATTTACCTTTGCAAGTCCATCCATCTCCAAAGTATCCAGTTTTGCATGAACAGGTGTACGATCCCATGGTGTTGTTGCATACTGCATCAGCGTTGCAGTTGTGGGTTTCTGCAGTTGAACATTCGTCGAAATCTGAAATTTCAAACAAAGACGTTCAGTTACATTGAACTGCTAGCTTCGAGTATCGAGAGTATCCTCCGAGAACAAGGACTTACATATCTATACACGATTAAACCCTGAATTTCCAGGAATGATCAGCATGGAACTTTTCCTAACCTTACAATATCAGCGGGTCACGGAGCAACAACAAATACTCATTCAGTTGTCATATACAACGATAGTTAATTTACCTTTACAAGTTCGTCCATCTCCAGAATATCCCGGTTTACAAGTACAACTGTACGAACCCTTGGTATTGCTGCACTCAGAGTTAGCACTGCAGTTGTCATTTCCTGTAGAACACTCATCTATGTCTTAAGGAAAGATTATTCGTGTTAATTTAGCAACATCAACAAGGTTTCCCTTGATTGGGGGCTTTTCCTGCCCCACTCACGCTACCGCGTACAGCCTCCTTTCGGAAATTGTTGAACCTGTTTTGTCAATGAAAGCGCGTGGAACCTTGCCAAGAACATGACTACGTATTACAATACTCCGTATCGCTTCATACTACAGAAATCTGCGTTAAGAGAAGGAAGTTTTTGTACACTTGGCTGTTAAGATTAAACCTCCTGTCCCCACCACGTCCTCCCAATACCTTTCTCACATTGTTCTCCGATGAAACCACTTTTGCATACGCATTTAAACGTCTCATCCTCGTGGTAGGCCACGCAAGTCCCACCATTGTCGCATGGATTGTTGGAACAAGGCGACTAAAAGAGCAATGAATTGGGACATGATTAAACTCACGATGCCTAGGCTGGTTAACACAACCACAACAAACAGATAATGGTGATAACTGTTATTTGTTGTAAGCAAAACATTGATTTCTTAGGGTTCTACCACGCAACATAAAAGAAAAGATACATTTTCTGTACAAGTAGTCCTTACGATAATTTGATAATGATGCGAGCTCTTGTTTTGTTTGAACTCCTTGGGATTGCTGTACTTATCAGACGACAGTAGCTCACACCACAGTCCTCCTTCAGCGACCAGATTCACAGAAATACATGTAGGATGGTAAAGGCATTTGAAGGTACAGTCTAAGTCGTCATACACCATACGTACTCCGACTGGAAGCACGTTCAGGTAATGAAACTCGTGTACTGCGAACAAACGTTGTCTGAAGTTTATGTCGTTGTCGTCCAAAATGTCAATTTCTGTTGACGAGAACATCAAATTTTTGAGCTTGGTTTTAGGATCTATTTGTAATTTTGAACGCTGGCAAAATTTGCACGTTCGTATTCTGACCTTGACGATTAAAGGTCAAATTACATTAAGCATGAATTTTTAAATATTCATTGTCTGCACCTACGTTCTTATAGCCTATCATCGATGACGTCCTCTGTTGTGCGCATGCGTTCGGTTACCATTGCGTCAATAGCTTTGTTCTCTTGCACTGCATGCATAAACTCGATAAATTCGCGACAAATTTAAATACAGCATAAGGGAGGGCTGTTTGCAAGATGACGAAGTTTTAACCACCAATTTAACGGTCACCATGGTTACAGACGAACAAGACGTCTTTAACCTTCTGATATCATATTGAGCTAGATGGCCTTGCATTTTAAAGGTACCAAAACAACATTGGCAACCGCGACATGTAGTTTGGATTTATTGTCCAAACAGCGACGTAGATAAATCAAGACATAGGATTTCAAATGATAACTGACACTTATGCTGGTCTTAAATTACTGTTTAAAGTGCATGAAATTTTTCTAGAAGGGGAAGGAAGTAATGAATGCTTAAAAATATTGCTGTAAATTGATGCATTAGGACATGCTTGGCGTCCAATACGATTCTAGTAGTCTACGCGGTGTTTGAGGTCTGCATTTTTCGAGTTTGAGAGAGGAAACCGTCCTTAAGATGAAAGGCGATTGCCAAGCGAAGGTATTGATCAAGTACAAACCGCCTGATGATGTGTGATCCAAACTGGAGATAAATGTTGGCTTTCTTACTTTCATTATTCATGCAACAAATATTGGCGATTGAAACTTAGATGTATCTTCGTTTTTTACCGTCTTCGCGATTTATTCCCTTCTCGCAATTTTAGTAAAAAAAAAAAAGGATTCTATTGTAAGTAACAAAAAATTCGCTAGCTGTAAATGTTTCCGTGAGAAAGACATTTATCTATTTCGTATTTGTTATTTTAACCCACTTCATTCACTGATGTTTGTTAAATTAAGTCCTCCTAAATTATACGTGAAAACGTCAAAATGTTAACACCAAGTTATCATGAAAGAAAAAAAAAAGGAAAGAAGAAATCTGCTAACAGTTTTTAAATTTACTTCGAAAAAAGGCTTTTGTTCAAAACGTCAGCTTTCCAGATTCACAACAGCGTATTACCCTCCTTTATGAAGTAACATTTGAGAAACATGTAATAACTTCAGTTCGGCACAGAATGACAACTAAAAGTTCCTTAAACAATAGAAACTTCGTTTACGATGAATTGTACGAAGACTGACCTTTTGAAGTGACTCGCCAGGGCGTAATGGAACAGATCTCCAATAAAAGAAAACAGAAATAAGCTGAAAACATGGCTAAATATCAGTTGACTGTGGACCAGTTACACGTTTTCCACAAGCGTCACTGAACTCCGCCAACCCGTTGATAGAATCCTAAACTTAACTGAAGGTTCTTCGATATTGATAAAAAGAACGTATTTTTTTTTCCTTTTTAGTTCATTAAAATCAGCTGAGGCTTGTTTAGGCCATTTTTGAGCTACCATCCATTTGGGAGCCTCTAGATGCGGGTAAATTTGTTTGTCTAACTTGACATTTCTGTCGTTGCACACTTTGTAAAACGAAGTATATCCGGTAAAAACACAGATCTATTAACAAAAGGCCTTACAGTTGATGTATTATCTTCTTCGTTAAACGTACTACGTTACATCATCGGGAAATGCCGCTTTGTTTGCGTTCACCAGACTGACAAACATTAACGTTCCATTTAAGACAAAGATCAAGAAGGCAAAGATGAAAAGTCCCATCTGTAAATGACACGAAGGGCCTTCTTTTCCCTGCATAATCTTACTTGACTTTACTCATAGTGAAGAAGAAATGGAGGACTAGAATTTTATAAATTGTCAAATGGTTCTTTCTGTCCATGCTGTCTTACGACACAATTACTCGGATGACGTGCCATGCTAAAAACTGTCGTTCTTGCAAATGACTTGCAAATTAGGATTAACTGAAGATGTTATTGCATTACTACTATAGAAACTTTTTCTGAAATATGGCCTATAAAAGGTTTTTATTCCTCAATTGTGGTTAATGGAATTTTCTTTGGAAGGAGAATAGTCGGGTATTAAGTATATTGTTTTTTTTTTCAGAAGACCCACTAATCTCGTCAAAACATCTGCTTTCTATTTATTAATGAACTACTTTTTATTACCATGGCTTCGGTGATGGAAATCCAGGGTCTTCAAAACTGATTATGACTTATCTTGACGCCTATATAGTGAAATAGTTACGCTTTTGCAAAAGAAAGTTGTATTATTTTCTCCTAGTGTTTAAGAATATTTTGCAAACCTCCGCTTAACTCAGCTCACAGTTGTGGAATAAAACATTCTCCAACGACCATGCTTCCTCATTTAATGTTGTTGTAACAAAGGAAGAACATTAGCAACTGTTTCCTCGTGACGAAATGGGCTTGTATCTTGAACCTCTTAGTCGTGCAGGTTCGTGTAACCACATATGTATTCACCTTTTAGATATATTATTTAATTTGAACAGCAGTCTGATAATTCTTAAATTCATAACTTATGCTTCAGTAAAAAGAAAGTACTATTGGCACAAATCATCACGGTGCGCTATAACTAATCCCAGCTGTCTAAAACAAAATATCACAGTGAAGTATATTGCTTCATAAGGTGACACCTGACCAGTCGACCTCGTTGGATGAAGAAGACCGGAGATATGACATCAGAGCATCACGATTCACATGGAAGGTGAATTAGTAATCGAGGCACAAACGATATATACCTTATCATAACATATCTACGGAGGGAAAAATGATTGTTGAATTGTCCTCTTAACTTTTAAACTCTTGAGATTTCATTGGTAATTCTCCTTACTGTCTGTCATACAATTCTTATGACGTCAATTTGGAGAATTTGGTATTGGATCAAACAATAATCCCCGAATTTATATTTTACTTTATTCTGATCACTTCTATATTTGATATTGTAAGGAGAAGTTCTCTCTTGGAAGGTAAAGGGTTAATTAATCCGTCAATGCTCTAAAATGAATATTAGGGACAGTACAAGAGCCGGGACAAGAATGTGGTGAAGCAAAAGATATGATGACCCGAACAATCAACAACTCTGTGCGTCTGTTTTAAAACTTTGTACATTTCTGAGTTGCAATATGATAGACCGTTAAATAACCAAATTTTGTGTAGTCTAAGATCGAAACGACCGACAAAAATTATTTCCATCTCTACTTGGAACTTAACAACACCTTCGCATGTTCTGTTGTCATCTTGGTACCCTCCCGTTCCAAAGTCGATTCTATCATATGCGCTTGTGCAGTCTTTTTCATTATTTCCGAGAATGCCAATTCTTGCTCTGGGCTGATCTTCAAGCAGTGGCATATCTTGGGGAAGGGTGTGTTCCAGTAGGTTGGTAATTTAGTCTCCTGAGAGTCCGAGTCTTGAATCATGTTACAAATAGGATTACCCACTATTTGGTCCTATGGTTTAGTGAAAGCTGGATGAGAGGATTTGTCGCCCTTTACGATCGGGAAAAGGATTATAGCGGTGATACAAACTTGACGGAATACACTCATTTTGACGAGTTGTCATAGTTTTATGCGAATAAGAAGACTTTGGGAATGTTCTGTCCAGCCCTCTTATGAGAAGCAAGCGTGTAACCGTGTCTCTGTGTATAGTTTCTCAGTAAATGTTTACCCAACTCGAAAATATTCATACTTTCGGTGGCAATCCAATAACCTTGTTTTAAATTTAAGCCGCTGGTGAAATCTCAGCTTCTATAATTTTGGAAAGGTTGTTTCTGACGTTCAATTTTTCTTTAAGTTCCATATACTAAGAATGTATTTTCATCGGTTGCTTATCCGAGGGTGATTAAATTAGAGAATAGTGTATTAGTAATCCAGTCTCAGGGTTGAACAAATAGACAACACCTTCCTCCTGAGGAGGAGAAAAAAAATGCCAGTAGCAATTTCGCTTGTTTCGCCCAGTTCGAAAAAATCAAATTTTCCTTAATCCCTGACGAAATTAAAGTTTTCAACGAATGCATAAGTTAAGGAAGCCATTTTTCCTCAGCTCTTTATACACACAGAAAATGCAACAACAACAAAATATAAAAATTGCATCTCTGCGGTCTAGTCTAAGTCCCAGGCGATTTTGTCCTTTTAGTTTAAGTTTAGGTCTTAGGATTGGTTACTCGTATACGAGATGATCAAGCAGAGAGCCAGTTCGTCGAAACTGTTATCTGGTCTATGTATTCTTTCTATAGAATAATCACGTATATGATTTCTTTCGCGATGTTCGTAAAATAGTTCATTACTATTTACAACTAAAGTAAACTTAGACCATTGATTTGCAAATTTACTTCTCGCTAAGCCGATGACACTTCAAATTCTCTTATAAATTTCTACAGCGGCGGCGAAGATGCGCATGCATATTATCTCTTGGTGGGCTCAGTGTTGGGGAAAACCAGAATACAGCAAGTGCCCTCATGGTCTTGACTATGCGAAATCAGGCGAGGAATGACTTTTTATAGGTCAAACAAGGTTTTTCAGGCCAGTAACACATCTGTTTATCGAAGCCGTGAATTAGTTTGTAAACTTACCTGTGTAAATAGAAATGTGTCACTCTGTCACGGTTGTCAGTGGCGTCTACGAAACATTTTAGCGCATTCTAAAAAATATACGCTATTAGTAGGTTGAAAGACTAGTCACTAAAACATGTATTGAGAAACAAATTTGATTTACTGATCAACAAACTTTCTCATTCCTTTTCATGCGCTAAGTTCTGTAGATTTTTCCACTTTCAGTTAGACGCAGCAAGTGACCTGTAACCAGACTTTTCTACGGTAACGAAAGAATAACAAAGGATGTTTCGCAGAAAGACAAACAGAGAAGCAGTTAGCACCGCTGAAAGAAACTCTGTCATTAACTATGCGGAAAGAGACGCAAGATATGTTTCAAGGCGCCGAAAGTAAACTCTTCCAAATATAAAAGGCCCTTTGATTCACCTACATTTCTTTTCCATTTCTCAAGACGGGTGCATCGGGAGAACGCAAAACATCCGTAAAGAAAAAAAAAGGGGCTGCCATGGATTTCACGGAGTTTCTATTGAAAATTATGTCAACGCTGTAAGTGTCAGCGCAGAAAAACTTTTCAGAAAAGAAAAAGCTTCTCTTAGGATATTTCTTAAGACACCGCGAATCTAAAACGTCACAGCCGTGTTTACATACTCTCATCTGAACACTCCTAATTCCCAATGAGAGCGCATGTAAGATTTCGGTTATTGCATTAAGATTAAAAGGCAGAAGATTTTAGGATATTTCTGGTAAATCATTGGCAAAAAAAAAAGAAAAAGATCAACAAAACGGTCACGTATAGCAGGCCATAAAATTATGAAAGCGTTCCACGTGCCCTTGGGACCCCACAAACATTGCAGGATTTTGTTGAACCGCTCCTCATGGTTGCAAAATTGGTCAAAATAAAATCTATTGGTCATCAAAGATCGCAAAGCATTTGCTTCAATCAAGGGGATTCTTAATAAAAGGAAACGTTGGGGAGTTTTGGAGAAACATCTTACACTCTTTTGATAAAATTTAAAAAGAGCTTTTAAGGGACAGTTCTTTCTCTTCACTAGACTGGACAACTACGTCCATCTGGAATTTTTTTTCTCTAGATTAGGATCATTCCTAGTATGTTTGAGAAACAGGGCACCAGACATTTACCACTTTGGAAGTTGATCGCTTCAGGAAAGATCTTTTCTAGATGCAGAAGGTCATCAGATATTAAGTGTGCTTTTCTCTAGCTGTTTCCGAAAGATCGCCGTTAACTCGTAGCATGCACTTTAACGCTGAAATAGAGGCCTTCCAACTGATTGGTTGATGTTAAAGCGGTCGTGGACGGAAGCAGCCACATTCTCCTTCTGTTCGGCTCAAAACCTTAAAGACCTCGGTTTTAAGTGCCCTGGTAATAATGATGATGTAAACGCGACGTTTCTTTATTTTGTTAATCAAATACCTAGGTGTCTTTGAATCACCGACTGGTGGTGAAAGTAGTGACGATTGTGTTGTTTGTTTTTTTACAGCTATTAAAGTAATTTTTCGCGCAAGTAAGGCAATCCTCTCAAATCTAATGAGAGCCTCATTTTGATTGATAAAGGTGTAAAATTTAATTGTTTAGCACATGTTCATCAGATTCACTACGTCACAACAAGTACTGCGTACAATCTTCAATTCTCCACATTGTTAAAATGGATAGATAGTCTTCTTTCGGTTTCGCCAAGACCTGTGTATGACTCAAGTTTGATGTAATCTTTACCGGTATGTAAATAAGTCAAATAAAACTTTCACTAAGCTAAATAAAAGCTTTTTCCCCCTTAATTTCAGGAATTGTTTAATTTTCGGTGAAGGGGCTAAAACATCATGCCATATTGACTTAGGAAAACAGGAAAATAACTACAGTCGAACCTGTATGAAGCAGTCACTCACGGAACGACTGTTAAATACGGCTTCCATAGAATAGGGTTGTCGTAAGAGAAAAAAACGAAAACAACCCTATTTCATGCTTTTATTCGTAATTGACTTCTTTATTTATAAAAAACTCACTCAAAAATTCTGCTAACTTTGATTTCTGGAAATAAACATGGCTCAAATTTTAGTTTAAAAATTGTTCATAGCTTCAACTGAGTGGTTCCACTCTAAGTGACCTTTCAATTCAGGTGGAAAATCAGATGAAAAGTTTATTGACTTAGAAAACCGACCCCTTAATACAGGGTGACCTAATACGGTACCGCTTAGTACAGGTTCGACTTTAATTGTATCACTTGAGAGAGAGAGAGAGAGAGGGAGATTAGTTTGTCGTGTACTCTCTTGAATACGCCTGGTTTCCCTCGCAACTTGGTACAGAATGACAGAATTCAACGAAACATCATCGATAACGAATAGTCAATATTGCTTTGAACGCCTTCTCGGCCTGTACAGTTATCGTATTGAATATCTTGGCAATCCATGCCTTGACAAGGACTTCGTCTATACCAAAGCCTGTGAAAACATTGCTCTTGAGTCTTGCAGTGTCTGATCTCTCTGTTGGTTTGGTTTCTCAGCCGTTATTCCGGCATTGCGTGCATTCCAAGACACAGTTTTACATCTGTGTATTTAATTTCTTTTATCATTCAAACTGCTCTTGCACACGTCTCGTTTTTTGGAGTCATAGCCTCGAGTGTGGACAAACTCTTGGATGTTAATCTTTATCTCGAGCTTAAAAAAAATCTGCATTCAGCATATTTTATATGTATTTTGTCTTCTGTGTTTGTTATTTGCCGAGATATTGTTATCTTGTTTCCAAGGTGATCTCTAGTAACCAGCTCAATAGTTCTTGCTAATTAAATGAAAAAAGCTTATGTCGCCTTAGTCACGCCAGAAAATTATTTTTTAAGAATATCTCACGGTTTTCACACATTTTCTAGCGATGCCATCGGATAGCCTACAACTTGCTAATTTCTTTAGTATAATGAAACTAAGCAGGGGAAGATGAAAAGGTCCTGATACTTATCCACTTACCCAAGGGATCCTCCGCATTTTCTGTCAATTGCTGAATCAGTTGTTTATTTTCATAAACGCACAAACTCACTCTGAGAAGTCATGGCACTCTTACCTCAGACACTCCGACAGACAAAGCCCCCTATTTTTTATTTTGTATTCTTTCTCATTTTATTCTTATATTTAGTTTTATCAATATCTACAAAGAGACCAAGTTACCGGTTTGGGGAGTCGGATGAGTAACAGGTTTGCAAGCTGTTGGGGAGGGGGGGGGGGGAGGACGGGGCGACACTTTTTTGTGATAATACCGAATCGAAAAACAACCGCGAAAAGTGACCAACGGGAAATGAGAACAAAAAATGCTGTCTTTGTGTACCGACTTATAAAGAGTTGCACTCAAAATAAAAATGCATTCATGAAGGAGAAGTAGAATTTAGCCCTTGGGGTAGCACCGTCTTCCTTGTGGAGATTTTATGGCTAATAAATAGGAGGATATTATTATTGGGCGAATTTTTAGTGAAGGGATAATCAGTTTTCGATCATAAACTTTTCTTAGTGTGCTCTATTAGGGTTTTTTTTGTAACCCTTTTATAACAAATTAATGATGTAAAGACTCGATGCATTTTGATACATACTCGTGAAACATCATCTCAAATCTTAGTTTAAGTTGAAACTACATTTTGTTGTGAATTATTCACTGAATCATATCACAAATGTGCACACGTCATTGACAAGAATTTATATTTTTTTGGCGCCAATTTTTTATTCATGTGAAATCCCAACTTCCAGTAACATAGCTATATTATCATGACCATCGAAAATTGTCAGGAAATAATTTTGATCATAAACTGGATATCTACGGTAAACTAACGAAAGTCCAAACTAGTTAAACAGTATCAGTTTTGAACGACTTTTTTTTTATTGGCTTTTACCCCTTGTGCTACAAATACGTATTTCGGTTTACTATGGGCATTGCTCGAAGGCCATGTCACAGAGAGTTCCACGATTCCCTTGTCACTGCACCAAGATATATCCCATAGCTTTGATGTGCTTCTCTCCATTGTCCGATGTGTATCCTTTTATTGCGTAATTTCCACAAGTGATGGTGTCATCGTGATATCCTCCCGTTCCAAAGCCGATTCTAGAATCAGTGGTTCCGCAGTCTTTTTCATTATTTCCAAGAATACCAATTCTTGCTCTGGAAGAGCCTTTGGAACTGCCCGCAGCATTGAAGCCTTCCTTGTTACAGTTGGCCTGTAAGGAGAATTGTGAGCCGATCAACTTCTTCCACGTGTTGCGACCCAGTGCAGTGTTGCGGTATTTTCCATCAGCGATCAGTGAGTGGAGAGAGCTTGCCTGCTTGTTGATGACAATAAACCTGAGCTGTTGGTTGATTTTCATACCGAGGCATATCTTGGAGAAGGGTGTGTTCCAGTAGGTCGGTAATTTGGTCTCCTCTGAGTCAAAGCCAGTCTTTCCTCCGGGAAGGTTGTAGATATTTTTGTCGCTCCAAAACTTGGAATCATAATGGAAAGTTTTCTGAAATGTTGAGAAAAGGAAAGTTATAGTGGTGTATAGTTTACAACAGTGGTATTCCTTAATAGTAAAGTAGCATACCTTCTTTCCGTCAATCTTCATGGCCAAAGTCCATCCTCCATCTCCGCATCCAAAGTTTCCCATGTGACAGTAAACAGGAACGTTTTGTGAACCAAATATTAGAGGGTAAACTTGACTCTTTGTCGACCTGTGGACAACAGAAATACAAGTGTTCACAAAATTCATTATGGCCATTGTAAAAAACGAAGAGGAAGCTCCTAAAAAAGATCAACTTCTCTTAAATATAACAATACAGGATATATTGCATTAATTTTGTTATGATTGTATCACTATTTATTTACTTGTATTTCTCGTAGTGTTCCTTGCAAGAAGAGGCTGGTGAAATGAAAAGAACAGTGCAGGTTAATATTTCAAAAATAGCTTTTATCATTCTAAAACGCTTAATCCGACTTACGAAGAATAGAAAGAAGGGTTTTAAAACAAAAACGAGCACCGTTTGTGTGGCTTTTGAAACAATCGCGCGCGTTGTTTAAACCCCCAAATCAATGGCGAGTTGCTACGCGAGACACGTAAAATACTTTAGTCTGGTTGGACTACCTGGAAGTAAAGGAGAACGATTCTTCATTGCTGCAATAAGACCTTCGAGTTTGGTTTGTAACATTTTCATTGCATCGTTGGCGTCCGAGTCTTGAATCATGTTACAGATAAGATTACATGCCATCATTTGGTCGTATGGCTTGGCGCAAGCTGGGGAAGAGGATTTGTCTCCATTTACGGTCAGCAAAAGGAACGCAGTGGTGATAAAAACTTGGAGGAGCTCACTCATTTTGAGGAGTTGTCGTAGCTTGATGAAATTAAGAGAACTCTGTGAATCTTTTGTCTGTTATGAGTATCTAGCTTGTAACCTTGTTTATGTGTACGTGTCCCAGCAAATGTTTACCTGACTCGAAAATATTCTTGCTGTTGGCGGCAATCCAATAACCCTGTTCCGAGTTTTAAGCCCATGGTCAATGTTTAGCTTTCATAACTTTGGCGAAGTTTTTTTTAGTTCGATTTAGTTTTTTTTCCATCTTATTTCATAATGTACCAAAGTCTATTAACATGGCATGCTTATTGCCGACTGGGTAAATTAAATAGTGTACAAGTAAGCCAGTGCAAAGAAAACAGAAAACCCGTTCCTTCTGAAAAAGTCTATTCCAGTTGCAATTTCGTATGCTCGGTTCAGTTTTGATCTTCAAATCAAATCGATATCAGAGCTTTTAAGGGCTGAGTACGCAAAGGAAGTCTTTTTTAATTCCTGATGCGGATTGAAAGCAAATGTTTATTGTATTTTCATCGTCACTTCTCAGCCTCGCCGATTTTGTTTCGTTATTTCTAACCTTAGTTCTGAGGGATGCCTATTAGCATGCGAAATGACTAGTTATGGAGGAAAGTCATCGAAAAATATCTTTGGCATTGGACTCTGGAACATTCTCCTTGAATCGTCAAGATTATTTCTTGCACGGTATTCATAAAGTAGGTTGTTACTATTTACAATTTAAGTAAACTTAATCCATTGATTTGCAAATTTATTCATCGACTTAGCGCCCGCTAAGTCGATGACAAGTAAATTTCTATAAGAAATGTACATTACGCGGCTAAGAAGCATATCCATGTATATCATATGTGGGTTCTTGGGCTCTGCATAAGGGTAAAGTAGCCTCATGGTCTTGGGCATGCGACATCAGGCCAAATTTCAAACATAGGGCACATTTTTCTTAATTCAAACAAAACTTGGACAGTAAATAACACATCTGTTCCTCGCCGACGTGAATTGGTCTGTAAACTTACTTGTGTACATACAACTGTGACATTAATGCTATCAGCTGTTAGTAGCGTCTTAAAGTAGTTCAGAACATTATAGAGTAGTCACTACAATATGCATTGAATAAAAAACTTTCATGTACTTGCTGATTGGGTTATCAGCCAAGTTCTCCATGTTTTTCTTGTTCTAAGTTTGCAGTTTCATCATGAAAACGCTTTCAGTAAGACGCAAGCAGCGAGATTCTTGTAATCAGACTTCTTTACGGTAACCGAAAAAAATCACAGGCGGGAATTGGCAGAAATTCTAATAGAAAAGTGGTGAGCAAGAATGAAAGAAACTTATTAACTACGTGGAGACAAAAAACACAAGATGAAGGTGTTACAGCGCCAAAATACAAACAAATGAACTCTGGCAAATGTAAATAAATTGAATACTTTTATAGTCTTAAATTTATAGTCTTTTTTCCGTTCTGGCTCAAGATGATTGGGTAGGGAGAATTCGAAACATCTGTATTATAAACTGAAAGGACTGTCATGGACTTTATGGATTTTCTATCGAAAAGTGTTTTTTTTTTAAACCTTTTCTAGTTTTTAGATTAGGTTATGTAAACACAAATGCCCGTAATCTGTTCATGTTGTCCTTCAGCAGCATAATTAAAACAAAACTGTTCTAATGATTGCATCACTGATGATGCCGTTGATCAGCGAAAGCTTGGATTTTAGATTTTACTCATTAGAACAGTTTTACAAATGCCCGTATTTCCTGCTTCTGTTAAGATATTTTTCTGAGACACGCACGAATCTTAAAAGTCACAACGGTGTTTAACTAATAATCCCCAATTGATATTTTTCTTTATTCTCATCACTTCTATGCTTGAAATTGTATTGATATTGTAAGGAGAAATTCTCTCTTGGGAGTTAAAGGGTTAATTAATCCGTCAATGCTCTAAAATGAATATTGTGGACAGTACGAGAGTCGGGACAAGAAGGTGGTGAAGCAAAAGATATAATGATTAGGACAATCAACAGCTCTGTGTGTCGGTTTTATAGCTTTGAACATTTCTGAGTTGTAATCTGCCAGACCACTACGTTTAATAATCAAATTTTGCCTAGTCTAAGATCGAAACCACCGACAAATATGATTTCCATCTCTACTTTGAACTAAACAACACCTTCGCATGTTCTATTGTCATCATGGTTTCCTCTCGCTCCAAAGCCGATTCTAGAATCAGTGCTTGTGCAGTCTTTTCCATTATTTCCGAGAATACCAACTCTTGCTCTGGGCTGATCTTCATGCCAAGGCATATGTTGGGGAAGGGTGTGTTCCATTAGGTAATTTATTCTCCTGTCAGTCCGAGTCTTGAATTATGTTACAGGCCATCATTTGGTCGTATAGTTTGGTGACAGCTAGGGAAGGGGATTTGTCGCTATTCACGGTCAGCAAAATGAATGTAGCAGTGATACAAACTTGACGGAATACAGTTGTCATAGTTTTATGCAAATAGGAAGACTTTGTGAATGTTCTGTCCAGCCCTCTTATGAGTAGCAAGCGTGTAACCGTGTCCCTGTGTATTGTGTCTCAGTAAATATTTACCAGACTCGAAAATATTCCTACTGTCGGTAGCAATCCAATAACCTTTGTTCTAAATTTAAGCCGCTGGCGAGATCTTGGCTTCTATAATTTTGAAGAGGTTATTTCTTTCGCTCAATTTTTCTTCAAGTTTCATATAGCAAGAATATATTTTATCGGTTGCTTATCGTGGCTGAGTAAATTAGAGAATACTTTACTAGTAATTCAGTCTTAGGGTTGAGCAAACACACAACGTCTTACTCCTGCGGAAAGAAATGTGCCAAAAGCAATTTCGCTCGCCTCGCTCAGTTTTGATCGTAAATCAAATTTTTCTTAATCCCCGTCCATTTTAAAGTTTTCAACGACTGAAGGAAGCCTAAGGAAGCCTGTTATCTGCTCTTTGTGCACACTGAAAATGCAACAGCGAAAAAATATAATAATTGCATTTCTGCCGTCTACTTTTAGCTCAGGAGATTTTGTCCTTTTAGTTTAAGCTTAGGTCTTAGGATTGGTTACTCGTATACGAGATGATCAAGCATAGAGCCAGTTCGTCGAAACTTTTATCTGGTCTATGTATTATTTCTAAAAAATATATACATGTATGATTTACTTTGCAGTTTTCGTAAAATAGTTCGTTACTATTTACTACTAAAGTAAACTTAAATCATTGATTTGCAAATTGACTGCTCGCTTAGCCGATGAAACTTCAAATTCCCTTACAAAATCTACAGCGAACGGCTATGATGCGCATGCATATTATCTCTCGGTGAACTCAGGTTGGGGAAAACCAGAATACAGCAAGTGCCCTCATGGTCTTTAATATGTAACATCAGGCGAGGAAGGCTTTTTCCAAACAAAGTTTATCGGCCAGTAACTCATCTGTTTGTCGCAGCCGTGAACCAGTTTGTAAACTTACTGATGTAAATAGGAATGTGTCATTCTATCACGGTTGTCAGTGGCGCCTATGACACATTTTAGAGCATTTTAAATATACACAATACGAGTAAGTTGAAAGACTAGTTACTAAGACATGTATTTAGAAACCAAATTTGATTTACTGATCAAGAAACTTTCTCATTCCTTTTCATGCGCTAAATTCTGGAGCTTTTTCCACTTTCAGTTGGACGCAGCAAGTGACCTGTAACCAGACTTTTCTATGTCTCGCAGAAAGAAAAACAGAAGAGGAGTAAGCAAGGCTGAAAGAAACTCATTAAGCATGCAGTAAGAGAAACAAGATATGTTTTGACAGCGCCGAAATACAAACAAATGAACAATTCCAAATATAAAATGCCCTTTGATTTACTTACAATTTCCTTTCCATTTCTCAAGACGCGCAAGTGCATCGGGAGAACGCGAAACATGGCTGCAGAAAAAATAGGGGCAGCCATGGATTTAACGGAGTTACTATTGGAAATTCTGTTAACGCTGTAAGTGTCAGCGCAGAATAACTCATGACTCATCTTTACTACTCTGTTCGGATATTTCTCAAGACACCCGCGAATCTAAAACGTCACAGCCGCTTACTCTCGTCTGAACACTTTTACTGACTTATGATAGCCCGTGTAAGATTTCGGTTGTTGCATTAAGATTGAAAGGCAGAATATTTTAGGATATTTCTGTTAATTAACTGGCAAAAAAACAAATAAAAATCAGCAAAACGGACACGTTTGTGTTAGCAGGCCATAAAAATTATGACGGCGTTCCACACGCTCTTGGAACCCACAAACACTGCTGGATTTTGTTGAACCGCTCCTCATGGTTGCAAAATTGGTCCGGATACGTTTCTTTGGTAATCAAAGATCACAATGCATTTGCTTCAATCAAGGGGATTATTAATAGAAGGAAACGTTGGGGAGTTTTGGAGAAACATCTTATACTTTTTTGATAAATTGCAAAAGGAGCTTAAAAGGGTCAGTTCTTCCTCTTCCGTCAACATCATCTCAAATCGTAGTTTAGGATGACATTAGGCTTTTTTGTGAATTATTCACTGGATCATATCACAAAAGTGTTTACGTCATTGACAAGGAATATTCTTTTTGCGCCAATTTTTTTAATTCATGTCAAATCCCAACCTCCAGTAACACAGCTATATAGCCATGACCGTCAAAAATTGTTGGAAAAGAATTTGATCAGAAGCCGGATTACAACGGTAAACTACCGAAAGTCCAAACCAGTAAAACGGTATCAGTTTTGAACGACTTTTGTTTTTAATAGCTTTAACCCCTATATCTACATCTACATATTTGAGTTCACTCTGGGAATTGCTCGAAAGACATGTCACGGAGGGTTCAACGATTCCCTTGTCACTGCACCAAGATATATCCCATAGCTTTGATGTGTTTCTCTCCATTGTCTGATGTGTGACCTTTTATTGCATAATTTCCACAAGTGATGGTGTCATCCTTATATCCTCCTGTTCCAAAGCCGATTCTGGAATCAGTGCTTGTGCAGTCTTTTTCATTATTTCCAAGAATACCAATTCTTGCTTTAGAATAGCCTTTGGAACTGCCCGCAGCATTGAAGCCTTCCTTGTTACAGTTGGCCTGTAAGGAGGATTGTGAGCCGATCAACTTCTTCCACGTGTTGCGACCCAGTGCAGTGTTGCGGTATTTTCCATCAGCGATCAGTGAGTGGAGAGAGCTTGCCTGCTTGTTGATGACAATAAACCTGAGCTGTTGGTTGATTTTCATACCGAGGCATATCTTGGAGAAGGGTGTGTTCCAGTAGGTCGGTAATTTGGTCTCTTCTGAGTCAAAGCCAGTCTTTCCTCCGGGAATGTTGAAGACATTTTTGTCGTTCCAAAACTTGGAATCATAATGAAAGGTTTTCTGAAATGTTGAGAAAAGGAAAGTTATAGTGGTGAATAATTTACAACAATGGTATTCCTTGATAGAAAAGTAGCATACCTTCTTTCCGTCAATCTTCACGGCCAAAGTCCATCCTCCATCTCCACATCCAAAGTTTCCCATGTGACAGTAAACAGGAACGTTTTGTGAACCAAATATTAGAGGGTAAACTTGACTCTTTGTCCACCTGTGGACAACCAAAATAAAAGTGTTCACAAAATTCATTATGGCCATTGTAAAAAACGAAGACGAAGCTCCTAAAAAAGATCAACTTTTCTTAAATATAACAATACAGGATATATTTGCATTAATTTTGTTATGATTGTATCACTATTCATTTACTTGTATTTTTCGTAGTGTTCCTTGCAAGAAGAGGCTGGTGAGATGAAAAGAACAGCGCAGGTTAATATTTTTAAAATAGCTTTTATTATTCTAAAACGCTTAATCCGACTTACGAAGAATAGAAAGCAGGGTTTTAAAACAAAAACGAGCACCGTTTGTGTGGCTTTTGAAACAATCGCACACGTTGTTTCAACCATCAAATCAATAGAGCGAGTTGCTAAGCGAGATACCTAAAATATTTCAGTTTGGTTGGACTACCTGGCAGTGGAGGAGAACGATTCTTCATCGCTGCAATAAGACCTTCGAGTTTGGTTTGTAACATTTTCATTGCATCGTTGGCGTCCGAGTCTTGAATCATGTTACAGATAAGATTACATGCCATCATTTGGTCGTATGGCTTGGCGCAAGCTGGGGAAGAGGATTTGTCTCCATTTACGGTCAGCAAAAGGAACGCAGTGGTGATAAAAACTTGGAGGAGCTCACTCATTTTGAGGAGTTGTCGTAGCTTGATGAAATTAAGAGAACTCTGTGAATCTTTTGTCTGTTATGAGTAGCTAGCTTGTAACCTTGTTTATGAGTACGTGTCTCAGCAAATGTTTACCTGACTCGAAAATATTCTTGCTGTTGGCGGCAATCCAATAACCCTGTTCCGAGTTTTAAGCCCATGGTCAATGTTTAGCTTTCATAACTTTGGCGAAGTTTTTTTTAGTTCGATTTAGTTTTTTTTCCATCTTATTTCATAATGTACCAAAGTTTATTAACATGGCATGCTTATTGCCCGACTGGGTAAATTAAATAGTGTACTAGTAAGCCAGTGCAAAGAAAACCCGTTCCTTCTGAAAAAGTTTATTCCAGTTGCAATTTCGTACGCTCGGTTCAGTTTCGATCTTCATATCAAATCGGTATCAGAGCTTTTAAGGGCTGAGTACGCAAAGGAAGCCTTTTTTAATTCCTGATGCGGATTGAAAGCTAATGTTTATTTTATTTTCATCGTCTCTTCTCAGCCTCGCCGATTTTGTTTCGTTATTTCTAACCTTAGTTCTGAGGGATGCCTATTAGCATGCGAAATGACTTGTTAGGGAGCAAAGTCATCGAAAAATATCTTTGGCATTGGACTCTGGAATATAATCCTTGAATCGTCAAGACTATTTCTTGCATGGTATTCATAAAATAGGTTCTTACTATTTACAATTTAAGTAAACTTAACCATTGATTTGCAAATGTATTCATCGACTTAGCGCCCTCTGAGTCGATGACAAGTAAATTTCTATAAGAAATGTACAGTACGCGGCTAAGAAGCATATCCATGTATATCATATGTGGGTTCTTGGGCTCTGCATAAGGGTAAAGTGGCCTCATGGTCTTTGGCATGCGACATCAGGCGATATTTCAAACACAGGGCACATTTTTCTTAATTCAAACAAAGTTTGGCCAGTAAATAACACATCTGTTCCTCGCCGACGTGAATTGGTCTGTAAACTTATTTGTATACACAACTGTGACATTAATGCTATCAGCTGTTAGTAGCGTCTTAAAATATTTCAGAACATTATAGAGCAGTCACTACAATATGTATTGAATAATAACTTTCATGTACTTGCTGATTGGGTTATCAGCCAAGTTCTCCATGCTTTCCTTGTTCTAAGTTTGCAGTTTCATAATCAAATACTTTCAGTAAGACGCACGCAGCGAGATACTTGTAATCAGACTTCTCTACGGTAACCGTAAAAAATCACAGACGGGAATTGGTAGAAAGTCTAATAGAAAAGTACTGAGCATAAATAAAAGAAACTAATTAACTACGTACGTGGAGACAAAAAACTCAAGATGAAGGTTTTCCAGCGCCAAAATACAAACAAATGAACTCTGACAAATATGAATAAATGGAATACTTTAAAAGTCTTAAATTTATAGCCTTTTTTCCGCTCTGGCTCAAGATGATGGAGTAGGGAGAATCCATAACATCTGCATTATAAACTGAAAGGACTGTCATGGATTTTATGGATTTTCTATCGAAAAGTGTTTTTAAACCTTTTCTAGTTTTTATTAGGTTATGTGAACACAAATGCCCGTCCTTGCTGCTTTTGTTAAGATATTTTTCTGAGACACGCACGAATCTTAAAAGTCACAGCCGTGTTTAACCAATAATCCCGAATTGATATTTTTCTTTATTCCCATCACTGCTATGCTTGATATTGTAAGGAGAAATTCTCTCTTGAGAGGTAAAGGGTTAATTAATCCGTCAATGCTCTAAAATGAATATTAGGGACAGTACAAGAGTCGGGACAAGAACTTAGTGAAGCAAGAGATGTCATAATAATGATCAGAACAATCAACAGCTTTGTTCTAGCTTTGTTCATTTCTGAGTTGTAATCTGCTAGACCGCTACGTTTAATAACCAAATTTTGCGTAGTCTAAGATCAAAACCATGGACAAAAATTGTTTCCATCTCTACTTGGAACTCAACAACACCTTCGCATGTTCTGTTATCATCATGGCATCCTCCCACTCCAAAGCGGATTCTAGAATCAGTATTTGTGCAGTCTTTTTCATTATTTCCGAGAATACCAACTCTTGCTCTGGGCTGATCTTCATGCCGAGGCATATCTTGGGGAAGGGTGTGTTCAATTAGGTAATTTATTCTCCTGTAAGTCCGAGTCTTGAATCATATTACAAATAGCATTACAGGCCATCATTTGGTCGTATAGTTTGGTGAAAGCTGGGGAAGAGGATTTGTCGCCATTTACAGTCAGCAAAAGGAATGTAGCGGTGATACAAACTTGACGGAGTACACTCATTTTGACGAGTTGTCATAATGTTATGCGAATAAGAAGACTTTGTCCAGCCCTCTTATGAATAGTGATACAATCATCACAAAATTAATGCAAATATATATTGCATTATATAGCAAGCGTGCAACCGTGTCCCTGTGTATTGTGTCTCAGTAAATGAACCGGTGAGATCTTAGCTTCTATAATTTTGAAGAGGTTATTTCTTTAAGTTTCATAAACCAAGAATATATTTTCATCGGTTGCTTATCCCTAGCTGCCTAAACTAGAGAATAATTTATTAGTAATCCAGTCTTAGGGTTGAGTACACAGCGTCTTACTCCTGCGAAAAAAAAATGCCAAAAGTAATTTCGTTCGCCTCGCTCTGTTATGATCCTGAAATCAAATTCTCCTTAATCCCTGTCGATTTTAAAATTTTCAACGACTGAATAAGCTAAGGAAGCCTTTTTTCTCAGCTCTTTGTGCACACTGAAAATGCAACAACAAAAATATACAATAATTGCATTTCTGCCATCTATTTTAAGCTCAGGCGATTTTGTCCTTTTAGTTTAAGTTTAGGACTCGTATACGAGATGGTCAAGTAGAGAGCCAGTTCGTCGAAATTTTTCTCTGGTCTATGTGTTATTTCTATAAAATAATTACATTCATCATTTATTTTGCTTTTTCGTAAAATAGTTCGTTACTATTTACAACTTAAGTAAACTTAAATCATTGATTTGCAAATTTACTGCTCGCTTAGCCGATGACACTTCAAAATGGGCTCAGTGTGGGGAAAACCAGAATACAGCAAGTGTCCTCATGGTCTTGACTATGCGAAATCAGGCGAGGAATGTCTTTTTTTTTTGTCGAAACAAAGTTTTTCAGGCCAATAACACATCTGCTTATCGAAGCTGTTAATTAGTTTGTAAACTTACTTGTGTAAATATAAAATGTGTCATTCCATCCCGGTTGTCAGAGGCGTCTACGAAACATTTTAGAGCATTCTAAATAATATACGCCACGAGTAAGTTGAAGAATAGTCACTAAGAAATGCATTGCGAAAAAAATTTGATTTACTGATCAGCAAACTTTCGCATTCCTTTTCATGCGCTAAGATCTGGAGATTTTTCCACTTTCAGTTGGACTCAGCACGTGACCTGTAACTGGACTTTTCTGAGATAATCGAATAAATTTACAAAGGACAGAAAGAACAGAAAAGGAGTAAGCAAGGCTGAAAGAAACTCATTTCTTTGCTTGATTCCAGCGGAACTATTAGTCAGCGTTTAGAGTGTTTGTTTTATTTGTAAGACGATTTCATGTTTTCGGCTTTACTTTGTTGTAAGACGCCATAGAAATCAAATTCAAGCTTCACAAGTACAACAGACAGTGCAAAATGGTGAATTGGAAAATGCCTCGAGGTTAAAAAATCTGCTTTCAGCATATTTTATGTGTTTTTTGTCTTCTATATTTGTTATTTGCCGATATATTGTTGTCTTTTTTCCAAGGTGATCTCTAATATGAATGTTGACGACTCGGAATTTGGGTATTTTTCGTATATTCGCAACCAATAATGTTCTTGAATATCTCTTTGAATCCTGTTATTTACTGTTGGAGAATGAGACACATTCGACGCATCATCATGGACATGGGACGAAACATATCTCTAAGTCCAAAGTGCTGACGACTGACATAGAAAATGACGCATTGTGGATCAGTGCATTAGTTTCCGAATTAAAGCTTATGTAGCTTTCTCAGTTATTACACCGCAGCTGTATGGAAATTTTCTGTTGTGGTAATCTGTTCTTCATTTTATTCATTTATTGTCCGATTATCCCACTCTTTCAAGTCAGAGCACAATTTTCTAAAAGAAATCCTAGCTGTAAACCAAAAATGCTATCGTAAATTTAAAAAATCTCCGCCTATTCATGTTTATCTAAAACGTGTTCTGAGACAAGAGATTAAAAGAATATATGGAAGTCATATATTTGAACTGCGGATAGAGACGTGAGTGAAAGTGATCCTCGCAGTGATCCTCATTCAAGTAGTGTTCATTACTGCGAGGATCACTTTCAGTCACGTCTTCTTTATCCGCAGTTCAAATATATGACTTTCATGTATTCTTAGTCGCCGACTAAATGAATAAACGGTTTATTCATCACTTCACGGGATTATTTGGAACCAACACAATAAACAGTTCCCAGTTGGCTTGTTAGCTCAGTTGGTGGAGCGCTGCACCGGTATCCCAGAGGTCATGGTTCAAATCCCGTACACGCCTGAATTTTTTTTTCAGGCCTTATTTTCACTACTGTTCAAGTATTGTTCATTACTGCGAAGATCACTTTCATTCAGGAGTGTCAATGTGCGCATTTTTAGTGAAGGGATAATCAGTTTTCGATCATAAACTTTTCTTACTGTGCTCTGTTAGGGATTTTTTCGTGATCATATTATAACAGATTGATGATGGAAAGACTCGATGCATTCTGACACATACTTGTCAAACGTCGTCCCAAATCTTAGTTTAAGTTGAAACTAGGCTTTGTTGTGAATTATTCACTGAATCATATGACAAATGTGCATACGTCATTGACAAGGAATATTTTTTTGTGCCGATTTTTTATTTGTCAAATCCCTACTTCCAGTAACATAGTTATATAATCATGACCGTCGAAAATTGTCTGGAAATAATTTTGATCATAACCTGGATATCAACGGTAAACCAACGAAAGTCCAAACTAGTTAAACGGTTTCATTTTTGAACGACATTTTATTGGATTTTACCCCTTGAGCTACATCTAAATGTTTGAGTTTACTTTGGGCATTGCTCGAAAGCCATGTCATGAAGAGTTCAACGATTCCCTTGTCACTGCACCAGGATATATCCCATAGCTTTGATGTGCTTCTCTCCATTGTCCGATGTGTGACCTTTTATTGCATAATTTCCACAAGTGATGGTGTCATCCTGATATCCTCCAGTTCCAAAGCCGATTCTGGAATCAGTGGTTGCACAGTCTTTTTCATTATTTCCAAGAATACCGATTCTTGCTCTGGAAGAGCCTTTGTCACTGCCCGCAGCATTGAAGCCTTCCTTGTTACAGTTGGCCTGTAAGGAGGATTGTGAGCCAAGCAACTTCTTCCACGTGTTGCGTCTCAGTGCAGTGTTGCGGTATTTTCCATCAGCGATCAGTGAGTGGAGAGAGCTTGCCTGCTTGTTGATGACAATAAACCTGAGCTGTTGGTTGATTTTCATACCGAGACAGATCTTGGAGAAGGGTGTGTTCCAGTAGGTCGGTAATTTGGTCTCCTCTGAGTCAAAGCCAGTCTTTCCTCCGGGTTGTAGATATTTTTGTCGATCCAAAACTTAGAATCATAATGGAAGGTTTTCTGAAATGATGAGAAAAGGAAAGTTGTAGTGGTGTATAGTTGACAAAAGTGGTATTCCTTGATAGTAAAGTAGTATACCTTCTTGCCGTCAATCTTCATGGCCAAAGTCCATCCTCCATCTCCGCATCCAAAGCTTCCCATGTGACAGTAAACAGAAACGTTTTGTGAACCAAATATCAGGGGGTAAACTTGACTCTTTGTCGACCTGTGGACAACAGAAATACCAGTGTTCACAAAATTCATTATCGCCATCGTAAAAAACCAAGAGGAAGCGCCTAAAAAAGATCAACTTATCTTAAATATAACAGCACAGGATATATTTGCATTAATTTTGTTATGATTGTATCACTCTTCATTTACTTGTATTTTTCGTAGTGTTCCTTGCATGACGACGCTGGTGAAATGAAAAGAACAGTGCAGGTTATTATTTTAAAAATTAGGTTTTATCATACTTAAACGCTTAATAATGATGGAAAGCAGGGTTTGAAAACAAAAACGAGAGCCGTTTGTGTGGCTTTGAAAAAATCGCACATGTTGTTTTAACCCTCAAATCAATAGCGCGAGTTGCTACGCGAGACACTTAAATTCCTCCAGTCTGGGTGGACTACCTGGAAGTGGAGGACAACGATTCTTCATTGCTGCAGTAAGACTTTCGAGTCTGGTTTGTAACATTTTCATGGCATCATTGGCGTCCGAGTCTTGAATCATGTTACAGATAAGGTTACAGGCCATCATTTGGTCGTATGGTTTGGTGCAAGCTGGAGAGGAGGATTTGTCTCCATTTACGGTCAACAAAAGGAAGACAGCGGTGATACAAACTTGGAACAGCCCACTCATTTTGACGAGTTGTCGTAGCTTTATGAGAATAAGAGGACTCTGTGACCTTTTGTTTGTTATGAGTAGCTAGCTTGTAACCTTGTTTATGTGTATGTGTCTCAGCAAATGCTTACCTGACTCGATGCGCCATTGTGAAATTTTCAGCGCGCTTCTGCGGGCTTTCAACTGGGCGATCGACACTTTTTTAAAGTACTTTTTGGAGAGGGATGAAAGAAAATGACAAGTATACCAATATTTCTAACTCTGTGGATACTCGTGGTGTTTGCTGGCCCCTCTGATGAGGATATTTTAATGATCAAAGTACGAACAGAAAACGAAAAAAGCCCGAAAACTTGCAGTTTGAGATTTGATTTACTGGAAATCAAGATGTGCAGATGAGACGGGAACCTTGAAGGTTAGTCTTAAGATGTTGATGTTTTACTTGTAAATATCACAAAGTTGTATGTGAAGACGATCGTAAGATATTTGATCCGATGAAAGAAGTTAATCTAGAACGTGATCTTAATTTACTTCAACTTTGAAATAAAATTGCGTTAAGTTCGAGGTGGCCCCCAAGCTTCAAATCACTTCAGATAACATCATCTTTTCTTTCTCTTTGTAGTCACATTGGACACAAGGCTCTAAAAAATGTTCCAGCTTCAGGATTGAGTTGCTCTTACAACAACCTTCGGCGAATTCGATTTTGGGAGGTTGAGGTAGATTTTCCAAGTCATGGCTCACAACTGTCTTTGGCCCTTTTGCTCTCCAAGTCTGTTGAACATGGTAGGTAGGCATGTGTCTTAGCACCGGTTATAGTTTGGTTTTCATCAACTCGGGCTTAAGCTTATTTTTTCCTGAGTTTTAGTGGGAATTTTTTCAATTGCCTTTTTGGGCTTCAGGTGCTAAATGGAAGAAAAACTTCGATAGAACTTATTTTTCTCACTCGCCCCCAAAGCCCTCACCACTGTCAGTTAATTTTTTATTTATTTGGCTTTCGGTCAAACTAGTCCAATTACCCCTAAAAAATGCGTGGACTCTTCCTCACGAGTTTAAACAGGTGACGCTTTCTCCATGTTTGTTTTACGATACGAATGACGTCAGCTTTATTCTGTCATGCTTATTTCACATAAATGCTTCTGCCTTGCAAAAATTAATTTTAATTCAAAGTTTTAGACTAAGCTTACAGACTAACTTAATCGAACTTGCTGTGTTTCAACAAATGGATAAGTACTCAATTATTACAATCCTGCTTATTCTGTTTCTAATGTCTAATTAAACCTTTTTCAAAATTTATTTCAGCTTTAAAACTACTATGTTTGAGCCATGTAATCCATTCTTTCAGTCTTGCATAACCATCCTTTCTAGATATTTGACAAAGTGGCTGACATTTTCAGATGAACTGGTCACCATAATGCCCCCCTGGAGACCATGTGTGTGACTTTCAAAAAGACAAATACTTGTTTGATTAAAACAAAGTACCATTGACTTGTCTGGTGGCACAATCAATACAGTTGCAAACGATGGATGCATAATGATTATGATGGTGTTGCATGAGGTGGTCTCCAAGGTCTCTCACAGTAAAGAAACCCAGGTCTGAAGTGATTTCAAGTTTCTTCAAATGTTTATCATTTTTTCCATACTGAAGGACTTGTCTGACTTCCAAATTTGGTTGCTGAACTGGCAGGTTGAAAGAGTCATATAAATGATTTCCTTTTATCATGACATTAGTATACATAGGTATAGTAATGTGGAGGTCTTGTAACTACGTGGGAATTTGAAGGGTTTCCTTCCAGAAAATCAAGTGCAGCAAGTACTGCAATTACAGTGCAGCTGAGGTATTACTACCACTAGGTCTTCCACCAATGGAGGACTGGCAAATGTATGAGGGCAGTAGCCACTCAGTTACGTCAAGATGTTGTGCAATTGTGACATTGCTGCAAAGAGTGGTTTGAGAATCTGGTGTTGGTAATGAGCTGACTGGTTGTTGCAAGTACTCTGATAACTCTTATGCTGGTTTGCTGTGTGCCATGAACAAGGGCAATTTGAGCTACTGATGTCATCACTAACTGTGCAGGTACCATTTTCACAGAAATAACATTTGACCTGTGCATTGTTAAGCCTCTTGTGTCCATGAACAGGATGGTGACATTGTCTACAGTGAGGAGGTGCCTTGTTGGTTGAAGGTGTGGTTTGGTTGTAAGTGTGACTCTGGCTAAGGTTGGAAGATGTGAGTGGTTGAGTTGCTGGATTTAGGTTGGAAATTTCATCGTTTAACTGATTGCCAACCCTATCAAACTATTCCCTCTCAATTTCTTCTCCTCCCTGGATTTCAGTTAATAAATATGTTGGCACTGCTGATGTTTCATTACTGTGATTATTTTGGGATTCAGTTTCATGCCAGATGTAGAATGGCTTTTTTAGCTGTCTCACCAAGCTCTTTCATTTTTTTTTTTTAGAAATTCCTTACAGTGCAAAGTTATGAAGTTGATCCATTAAGACAAACATCATGGAATGAATGAAAACAACCATGCAGGAGGGTCCAATTCTCATCTTGGCTGGAAATGTTACTTAGAGGTAAATCATATTTTTTTTGTTTGATCCGGCTTGATATCACAGCGATACCCTAAAGGTAAAACAGTCATCTTCATATTTTTGTTGGGGGACATTGTTGGCAGTATGACATGAGTTGGAACACTTGTGTTGCAGCTGTTGTTTAAGGAGAATTGACTCTGCCTTGGACTCTGAGGGATTTTTGTAAACATGGAGGACAGCGCTTGAGCACATCTCACTTTTAGTAAGCGAAGTTGGTTGTGTGAGAAAGAAAACTGCCTAGGTGTGGTGAAAAATGACCTGTCTGATTGTTTACCCTTTGACTGGAAAATGGACTTTGCTCTCTTTCTAAGTTCATCAGCAGAATCAGAACCTTTTGTCTGTGAACAGAGTATGCTATGAGTGTTTTCCACAGGATATTCATCCAAAAATGGCAATGTAATTCCTTAGTGTAATATTATTATACAGTTGTGGAGCATGTTTTCCCCAGTGGGAGCACATGTTGATCTAAATAAGTGGTGCTTTGTTATAGTTCTGGTGTGGGAGGCAACTAAACATGATCCAAATCCTGATCACTGCTCTAAAATATTCAGAGAAATTGTTAAGTTTGAAAGAAATGCTATGTATTGACAATACCAAGGGTATATAGCTGTCTAGTAAAGTGAATAGGGTCCCATACTCTGCATCTTTGAACCGGGAGAACTTTGCCATCACAGTGTGGCGTATAAGTGTTCAACCACCATTCACAATCTCAAGAATCAGGCTAATCCTCCAGGGTTTGGGATTATCTGCCAATTTGCTTCTTGAGAAAATTGTTTCATATACTGTTTTGAAAAACGGATGATAGGAATGAACAAAGTGTTCTCTGCTGTTTAAGGAAATGTGAAGTGGCCCAATAGTTGGTACTAATGACAGAATGATGTTGCTTGTGGCAAGCTGTTGTTCAAGAAATTTGCAGTAGTACCAGATGTCATTGGAAAAGAATATGAGGAATGATCAGGTAAAATATTGTCCTGTTGCAGAGGAGTGTCTGAAAATCCTGGATGAGAGCTGACAAACTTCTTAAGTGATTCATATATGATTTGTCTACAATAAAATTGGCATGGCCAATCCTCTGGCTGAAAAACAATAAATTTCTTTAAATAGGCAGCCAAGCCAGTGTGCATTGCCACATCATATGCCGTATTAAAGTCCCCCTTTGACTTCAGTCTCAGTTCTACAAAATCTAATAGGTGCAAATCATCCATTTTGAGCATTTTTTGCACATTGTCACTGGCACAGTATTGATGAATGTTGAGTCTATGTCTCTCAAATTAAGGATTAAAAAATGCCCTTGTGAGTCAGTCAGGCATCACAGAAGCATAACTCTCACTGATGTTGTGCATGGATGATGCAGCAGTAATTAGTTGTATGCATGCTTCAATATCCATACCATTTTGGTCATGAGTACAAAGGGCATGCATTACAGGTACAGCTGGAATATCTTTAAAAGCTTTAACAACTATGGTACACATTGTCTTTGCCTCTGACAATTTTTCCTCTTGTGGCCTTCTTTTGGTGTGAATGGCTGTGAAATCATCAGTTATTAGCACTGTTAGCCATTTGCGATCTGTAGCTGTGGTTATAAAATCTTCAAAAGATTTGAAATGAGACTGACATTTTGTGCATAACATTGTTTAAAGTTCTTCTGGAACATGTATGCCCATGATATGTTCTGTTTCAATGCCCTCTTGATTTATGAGATTACCCTTGAGATAAAGAGCATTGTCCATTTGAAGAGGATTGCATGTTTGGCTGAGACAGTAGCACAAATTGTAAATGAATGAGACAACCCCTTTTTTTTTTAAGATGTATGCGGTCTGTTGAATGCTGAGAACCAGTGACTGAATCCAGAATAGTGTCGAATAACTTTGTTGCACCTGCTGATATGCAAAACTCTCTAAAACTGTCTGGATCATACACTGTTTCTGCCTTGTCATCATAAATCTTTTTCTTGACCAGTGCTATTTCCTCTGTCATATCACACCCTACATTGGGTGGGAAATAAAATTTGCATTCAAGTGAAATCTCAATTTCATATTGTTGCAAGTCATAATAATAAGAGGCTCATTATGTAAAAGCCTCATTGTAGTTCTCAAAAACAAGTTTCATAACTACTTGTGCCACAATGTATGATAATTATCATAGCAAGGTTAACAAAACTCTTCTCATTATTTTGATTAAGTCATCTAGTTTTGTTCAGTCTTGTTCCTTGGGGATACAGGCTATGGAAACAAGTTTGACTTTCATTCTCAATGATACTATCAGTTGTATAAGTTTGTTTTTATTGCCTGTAATAAGAGTCTCGTCAGACCATCAGGTTGTTACAAAATGCCTGTTATTTAAAAAGTCGAAGAGTAAAGTTGCCAAGTACATATCTGTCTTTGATACACATCAATAAAGTTTTTATTTGGAGGTATTGATTCATTAACCAGCGGGGGTTAGAGGTGGAATGAAGCAATCTTTATTCAGTAATTTACATTTCAACAGGAAGCCCAAAAGTTTGATTGGTTTTAATTTGCATATTCTTATTCTTTCAGATATTCCATTCAGAAGCTGAGGATGCCTTTGCACCCGTTCCTCCACAAATGGTGCAATTCCCATATGTTTTGGTTCAGGGGTAGTTTGGTCCAAATAAAGTATTCAATTTTAAATTTATAGGTGTCTACTATTGCAAATTTCAGCTTCCAAAATGAATGAAAATCTGAAATTTCCGAGAAAAATGATTGAAAAAAGGTTACTTACTCGCTGATAAAATCCGTAATTTTTCCTCCATTTCTAATAATCTCTCCCTGGATACAACTACCATCTCTCTTGTACTACTGCCATCTGACTTTTCTTTACTCAACATTGATCTTTTGTGTTTGGGTATTCGTCCCCTTTGGTTGTGATTCATGTCAACAAACTTTTGAACAAAAAAAAACTTTGGTTAAATTTTAATTTATGCTTAAGTGGGTACTTCAAGTGTTCAATAATAACTTGAGATAGCACTAACATGCTGAAACGAATTTCCAGTTCGCCTGTGTTCTTCTACAGCCCTCCTACATCCTTCACAAATAACGTCCTCCGCATCGATCGCTCTCATTACTTTTCGCCTTTTGAAAGTAACGCGGCTGGGACTTTCTCCCGCATACCACGCAACCATTTTTTGATTTTGTCGCGCTTCCAGCTAAGTAACATTGAGAAAAAATCACAAGAATGACAATAAACACAAATTGCCGAGCCATTGTATTTCGTGCTCCACTACTATCGCATGTATTCAAAAACTGGCGGGAAACAAATACGTACGCGCGGCGCAGGCGCATGCCAGCGGTTACTCTCGACATACAGAAATTCTACTGGCGCTTGCGCAGCAAAATGCCCCTCTCCTGCTGTTGGCGGCAATCCAATGACCCTGTTCCGAGTTTTAAGCCAATAGTCAATGTTTAGCTTTTATAACTTTGATGAAGTTGTTTCTTTCGTTCGATTTAGTCTTTTCTATTTTATTTCATCAGGTACCAAAATTTATTTACATGCCTTGCGTCTTCCTCGGCTGGGTAAATTAAATAGTGTACTAGTAAGCCAGTGCAAAGAAAACAAAACCCAACAACTACTCGTTTCAGTAGTGTTCTTAGCTGCGAGGATCTCTTAATATCATCTCTTCACCGCAGTGCAAATATATGAATTTCAGATATCTAAAATCATCATTCATTACTTGGATGGTTTATTTGGATCCAACACATTTACGAGCTCCCAGTTGGCTTGTTAGCTCAGTTGGTAGAGCGCTGCACCGGTATCGTAGAGGTCATGGGTTCAAATCCCGTACGAGACTGAATTTTTTTCAGGTCCTATCATCAACTACTCGTTTCAGTAGTGTTCTTAGCTGCGAGGATCTCTTTTATCATCAAAACAAAACCCGTTTCTCCCAAAAAAGGTTAAGTCCAGTTGCAATTTCGTATACTCGGTTCAGTTTTGATCTTCATATCAAATCGACATCAAGCATATAAGGGCTGAGTACGCAAATGAAGCCTTTTTTATTTTCTAATGCGGATTGAAAGTAAATGTTTATTGTATTTTCATCGTCACTTCTCAGCCTCGCCGATTTTGTTTCGTTATTTCTAACCTTAGTTCTGAGGGATGCCTATTAGCATGCGAAATGACTTGTTAGGGAGCAAAGTCATCGAAAAATATCTTTGGCATTGGACTCTGGAACATTATCCTTGAATCGTCAAGACTATTTCTTGCACGGTATTCATAAAATAGGTTGTTACTATTTACAATTTAAGTAAACTTACCATTGATTTGAAGTTGTAAAGAAAGTAAACAAGCGCCTGTATTTTTTGCGTCAGCTTAAGCGTGCACAAGTCAAGTCGGAGGAACTTTTGCTCTTCTATTTGACTTGTATTAGGCCTGTCACTGAATATGCATGCCCTGTTTATCATCATAGCCTCCCGCAATACCTTTCAGTAGATCTTGAGAGATGTCAAAGGCGAGCTTTACGTATTATCTATCCAGATTGTTCGCACAATGAGGCGCTTCTTTTGACTGGTCTAGTTCCCTTACACAACCGCCGCGAGTTCTTATGTGATAAGCTTTTTAATTCCATCCTGTCTAATCCCTCGCACAAGCTCTATAGCTTACTACCTCCCAAGAATGAGTGCGAAGTCAATTTAAGGAGTCAGCACTCTTTTACTACACGGCGCCTCCACACCATTCGTACTCGAAATAGTTTTATCCATCACTATGTCCATAAAGCAATGATGTAATATTGTTTTTCTCTTAATTATATACTTTTGTCTTTTTAATTAGTTTTTCTTAGCCATGTATTTTTTGTAGTATATATTTTATTGTAAATCAAACGTAATTCAGCCTGTGGCTGCAAGGTTCTTGATAATAAACCATCTATCTATAAGAAATGTACAGTACACGGCTAAGAAGCGTATCCATATATATATCATATGTGGGTTCTTGGGCTCTGCATAAGGGTAAAGTAGCCTCATGGTCTTGGGTATGCGACATCAGGCGATATTTCAAACACAAGGCACATTATTCTTAATTCAAACAAAGCTTGGCTAGTAAATAACACGTCTGTTCGTCGCCGACGTGAATTGGTCTGTAAAATTATTTGTGTACACAACTGTGATATTAATGCTATCAGCTGTTAGTAGCATCTTAAAATATTTCAGAAAATTATAGAGTAGTCACTACAATATGTATTGAATAAAAGACTTTCATGTACTTGCTGATGGGGTTATCAGCCAAGTTCTCCATGTTTTTCTTGTTCTAAGTTTGCAGTTTCATAATCAAACACTTTCAGTAAGACGCACGCAGCGAGATACTTGTCATCAGACTTCTCTACGGTAACCGTAAAAAATCACAGACGGGAATTGGCAGAAAGTCTACTAGAAAAGTAGTGAGCATAAATAAAAGAAACTAATTAACTACGTGGAGACAAAAAACTCAAGATGAAGGTTTTCCAGCGCCAAAATACAAACAAATGAACTCTGACAAATATGAATAAATGGAATACTTTTATAGTCTTAAATTTATAGCCTTTTTTACGCTCTGGCTCAAGATGATGGAGTAGGGAGAATTCATAACATCTGCATTATAAACTGAAAGGACTGTCATGGATTTTATGGATTTTCTATCGAAAAGTGTTTTTTAAACCTTTTCTAGTTTTTATTAGGTTATGTAAACACAAATGCCCGTCCTTGCTGCTTCTGTTAGGATATTTTTCTGAGACACGCACGAATCTTTAACGTCACAGCCTTGTTTAACTAATAATCCCGAATTGATATTTTTCTTTATTCCCATCACTGCTATGCTTGATATTGTAAGGAGAAATTCTCTCTTGAGAGGTAAAGGGTTAATTAATCCGTCAATGCTTTAAAATGATTATTAGGGACAGTACAAGAGTCGGGACAAGAACGTAGTGAAGCAAGAGATATCATAATGATGGTCCGAACAATCAACAGCTTTGTTCTTGCTTTTTTCATTTCTGAGTTGTAATCTTCTAAACCGCTACGTTTAATAACCAAATTTTGCGTAGTCTAAGATCAAAACCACCAACGAAAATTGTTTCCATCTCTATTTGGAACTCAACAACACCTTCGTATGTTCTATTGTCATCATGGTATCCTCCCGCTCCAAAGTAGATTCTAGAATCAGTGCTTGTGCAGTCTTTTTCATTATTTCCGAGAATACCAACTCTTGCCCTGGACTGATCTTCATGCCGAGGCATATGTTTGGGAAGGGTGTGTTCCATTAGGTAATTTATTCTCCTGTAAGTCCGAGTCTTGAATCATGTTACAAATAGGATTACAGGCCATCATTTGATCGTATAGTTTGGTGAAAGCTGGGGAAGAGGATTTGTCGCCATTCACAGTCAGCAAAAGGAATGTAGCGGTGATACAAACTTGACGGAATACACTCATTTTGACGAGTTGTCATAGTTTTATGCGATTAAGAAGACTTTGTGAATGTTATGTCCAGCCCTCTTATGAGTAGCAAGCGTGTAACCGTGCCTCTGTGTATTGTGTCTCAGTAAATGAGCTGGTAAGATCTTAGCTTCTACAAGTTTGAAGAGGTTATTTCTTTCGCTCAATTTTTCTTTAAGTTTCAAAGACCAAGAATATATTTTCATCGGTTGCTTATCCCTAGCTGTGTCAATTAGAGAGTAATTTATTGGTGATCCAGTCTTTGGGTTGAGCAAACACAAAGCGTCTTACTTCTGCGAAAAAAAAAATGCCAAAAGAAATTTCGCTCGCCTCGTTTAGTTTTGATCCTAAAATCAAATTTTCCTTGATCCCTGTCGATTTTAAAGTTTTCAACGACTGAATAAGCTAAGGAAGCCTTTTTCTCAGCTCTTTGTGCACACTGAAAAAATACAATAATTGCATTTCTATTTTAAGCTGAGGCGATTTTGTCCTTTAGTTTAAGCCTAGGACTCGTATACGAGATGGTCAAGCAGAGAGCCAGTTCGTCGAAACTTTTCTCTGGTCTATGTGTTATTTCCATAAAATAATTACATTAATCATTTATTTTGCGGTTTTCGTAAAATAGTTCGTTACTATTTACAACTTAAGTAAACTTAAATAATTGATTTGCAAATTTACTGCTCACTTGGCCGATGACACATCAAAATGGGCTCAGTGTCGGGGAAAACCAGAATACAGCAAGTACGAAATCAGGCGAGGAATGTCTTTTTTTTGGTTGAAACAAAGTTTTTCAGGCCAATAACACATCTGCTTATCGAAGCTGTTAATTAGTTTGTAAACTTACTTGTGTAAATATAAAATGCATCATTCTATCACGGTTGTCAGTGGCGTCTACGGAACATTTTAGAGCATTCTAAATGACATACGCCACGAGTAAGTTGAAAGACTAGTCACTAAGACATGCACTGCGAAAAAAATTTGATTTACCAATCAACAAACTTTCTCATTTCTTTTCAGAACAGACAGACAGAAAGAACAGAAAAGGAGTAAGCAAGGCTGAAAGAAACTCATTAACCATGCGGTAAGAGAAACAAGATATGTTTTCACGGTGCCGAAATACAAACAAATGAACAATTCCAAATATAAAACGCCCTTTGATTCCCTTCCAATTTCCTTTCCATTTCTCAAGACGAGTGCATCGAGAGAACGCGAAACATCCCCACATAAAAAAAAAGAAAGGGGCAGCCATGGATTTAAAGGAGTTTCTATTGAAAATTCTGTTAGCACTTTAAGTGTCAGCGAAGAAAAACTCGTAACTCATCTTTATTGCTTCTGTTAAGATATTTCTCAAGACACCCGCGAATCTAAAACGTCGAAGTCACAGCCGTGTTTATGTACTCTCATCTTAAAAATTCTACTGACCAATGAGAGTGCATGTAAGATTTCGGTTTTCGCATTAAGATTAAAAGGCAGAAGATTTTAGGATATTTCTGGTATTTCATTGGCAAAAAAACAAAACAAAACAAAACAAAAATCAACGTGACGGTCACGTTTGTGTTAGCAGACTACAAAATTTATGACAACGTTCCACACGCTCTGGAATCCACAAACGTTGCAGGATTTTGAACCACTCCTCATGGTTGCAAAATTGGTCAAGATTAAATTTCTTGGTGATCAAAGATCGCAATGCATTTGCTTCAGTCGGGGGGGGGGGGGTTCTTGATAAGGGGAAGCGTCAGGGAGGCTCGGAGAAACATCTTACTCTCTATCGATAAATTGCAAAAGGGGCTTTAAAGGGTAAGATCTTCCTCTTCAATTCGCTGGACAACTATGTCTCTACATCTGGAAATTTTTTTTATCCGGATTTGGATCATTCCTAGTAGTAGCGAATCGTTCAACAACCGCGAAAGTGACCAACTAGAGATGAGTACAAAAAATGCTGTCTTTGTGTACCAACTGAGTGACACTCAGAATAAAAGTGTTGTCATGAAGGAGAAGTAGAATTTAGACCTTAGAGTATGAACGTCTTCCGTGTTGAGATTTTATCGGTAATAATATATCAATAGGAGTATTATTGTGCGCAATTTTAGTGAAGGGATAATCAGTTTTCAATCATAAACTTTTCTCACTGTTCTCTATTAAGGAATTATTCGTGACCATTTTATAACAGATTAATGATGGAAGGACTCGATGCATTCTGACACATACTCGTTAAACATCTTCTTAAATCTTAGTTTAAGTTGAAACTAAGCTTTGTTGTGAATTATTCACTGGATCATATCACAAATATGCATACGTCATTGACAAGGAATATTTTTTTTGCGCCAATTTTTTTATTCATGTGAAATCCCAACTTCCAGTGACATAGCTGTATTCAGTCATGACCATCGAAAATTGTTAGGAAATAATTTTGATCATGAACTGGATATCTACGGTAAACTAACGAAGGTCCAAACTAGTTAAACGGTATCAGTTTTGAACGACGTTTTTTTATTGGATTTTAACCCTTGAGCTACATCTACATATTTGAGTTTAATTTGAGCATTGCTCGAAGGCCATGTCACAGAGAGTTGAACGATTCCCTTGTCACTGCACTAAGATATATCCCATAGCTTTGATGTGCTTCTCTCCATTGTCCGATGTGTATCCTTTTATTGCATAATTTCCACAAGTGATGGTGTCATCCTGATATCCTCCCGTTCCAAAGCCGATTCTGGAATCAGTGGTCGCGCAGTCTTTTTGATCATTTCCGAGAATACCGATTCTTGCTTTAGAATAGCCTTTGGAACTGCCCGCAGCATTGAAGCCTTCCTTGTTACAGTTGGCCTGTAAGGAGGATTGTGAGCCGATCAACTTCTTCCACGTGTTGCGACTCAGTGCAGTGTTGCGGTATTTTCCATCAGCGATCAGTGAGTGGAGAGAGCTTGCCTGCTTGTTGATGACAATAAACCTGAGCTGTTGGTTGATTTTCATACCGAGGCATATCTTGGAGAAGGGTGTGTTCCAGTAGGTCGGTAATTTGGTCTCCTCTGAGTCAAAGCCAGTCTTTCCTCCGGGAAGGTTGTAGATATTTTTGTCGATCCAAAACTTGGAATCATAATGGAAGGTTTTCTGAAATGTTGAGAAAAGGAAAGTTATAGTGGTGTATAGTTTACAACAGGGGTATTCCTTGATAGTAAAGTAGTATACCTTCTTGCCGTCAATCTTCATGGCCAAAGTCCATCCTCCATCTCCGCATCCAAAGCTTCCCATGTGACAGTAAACAGGAACGTTTTGTGAACCAAATATTAGGGGGTAAACTTGACTCTTTGTCGACCTGTGGACAACAGAAATACCAGTGTTCACAAAATTCATTATCGCCATTGTAAAAAACCAAGAGGAAGCGCCTAAAAAAGATCAACTTATCTTAAATATAACAGCACAGGATATATTTGCATTAATTTTTTTATGATTGTATCACTATTCATTTACTTGTATTTTTCGTAGTGTTCCTTGCATGACGACGCTGGTGAAATGAAAAGAACAGTGCAGGTTATTATTTTAAAAATTAGGTTTTATCATTCTTAAACGCTTAATAATGATGGAAAGCAGGGTTTGAAAACAAAAACGAGAGCCGTTTGTGTGGCTTTGAAAAAATCGCACATGTTGTTTTAACCCTCAAATCAATAGCGCGAGTTGCCACGCGAGACACTTAAATTCCTCCAGTCTGGGTGGACTACCTGGAAGTGGAGGAGAACGATTCTTCATTGCTGCAGTAAGACTTTCGAGTCTGGTTTGTAACACTTTCATGGCATCATTGGCGTCCGAGTCTTGAATCATGTTACAGATAAGGTTACAGGCCATCATTTGGTCGTATGGTTTGGCGCAAGCTGGAGAGGAGGATTTGTCTCCATTTACGGTCAACAAAAGGAAGACAGCGGTGATACAAACTTGGAACAGCCCACTCATTTTGACGAGTTGTCGTAGCTTTATGAGAATAAGAGGACTCTGTGACCTTTTGTCTGTTATGAGTAGCTAGCTTGTAACCTTGTTTATGTGTATGTGTCTCAGCAAATGCTTACCTGACTCGAAAATATTCGTGCTGTTGGCAGCAGAGGAGGCATTTTGCTGCGCATGCGCCAGGGGAATTTTGATCGGCGCGTTCGGCGCCATTGTGAAATTTTCAGCGCGCTTCTGCGGGCTTTCAACTGGGCGATCGACACTTTTTAAAAGTACTTTTTGGAGAGGGATGAAAGAAAATGACAAGTATACCAATATTTCTAACTCTGTGGATACTCGTGGTGTTTGCTGGCTCCTCTGATGAGGATATTTTAATGATCAAAGTACGAACAAAACACGAAAAAAGCCCGAAAACTTGAAGTTTGAGATTTGATTTACTGGAAATCAAGATGTGCAGATGAGACGGGAAACCTTGAAGGTTAGTCTTAAGATGTTGATGTTTTACTTGTAAAAATCACAAAGTTGTATGTGAAGACGATCGTAAGATATTTGATTCGATGAAAGAAGTTAATCAAGAACGTGATCTTAATTTACTTCAACTTTGAAATAAAATTGCGTTAAGTTTGAGGTGGCCCCCAAGCTTCAAATCACTTCAGATAACATCATCTTTTCTTTCTCTTTGTAGTCACATTAGACACAAGGCTCTAAAAAATGTTCCAGCTTCAGGATTGAGTTGCTCTTACAACAACCTTCGGCGAATTCGATTTTGGGAGGTTGAGGTGGATTTTCCAAGTCATGGCTCACCACTGTCTTTGGTCCTTTTGCTCTCCAAGTCTGTTGAACATGGTAGGTAGGCATGTGTCTTAGCACCGGTTATAGTTTGGTTTTCATCAACTCGGGCTTAAGCTTATTTTTTCCTGAGTTTTAGTGGGAATTTTTTCAATTGCCTTTTTGGGCTTCAGGGGCTAAATGGAGGAAAAACTTCGATAGAACTTATTTTTCTCACTCGCCCCAAAGCCCTCACCGCTTTCAGTTAATTTTTATTTATTTGGCTTTCGGTCAAACTAGTCCAATTACCCCTAAAAAAATGCGTGGACTCTTCCTCACGAGTTTAAACAGGTGACGCTTTCTCCATGTTTGTTTTACGATACGAATGACGTCAGCTTTATTCTGTCATGCTTATTTCACAAAAATGCTTCTGCCTTGCAAAAATTAGTTTTAATTCAAAGTTTTAGACTAAGCTTACAGACTAACTTAATCGAACTTGCTGTGTTACAACAAATGGACAAGTACTCAATTATTACAATCCTGCTTGTTCTGTTTCTAATGTCTAATTAAACCTTTTTCAAAATTTATTTCAGCTTTCAAACTGCTATGTTTGAGCCATGTAATCTATTCTTCCAGTCTTGCATAACCATCCTTTCTAGATATTTGACATAGTGGCTGACATTTTCAGAGGAACTGGTCACAATAATGCCCCCCTGGAGACCATGTGTGTGACTTTGAAGAAGACAAATACTTGTTTGATTAAAACAAAGTACCATTGACTTGTCTGGTGGCACAATCAATACAGCTGCAAATGATGGATGCATATGATGGTGTTACATGAAGTAGTCTCCAAGGTCTCTCACAGTAAAGAAACCCAGGTCTGAAGTGATTTCAAGTTTCTTCAAATGTTTATCATTTTTTCCATGCTGAAGGACTTGTCTGACTTCCAAATTTGGTTGCTGAACTGGCAGGTTGAAAGAGTCATATAAATGATTTCCTTTTATCATGACATTAGTATACATAGGTATAGTAATGTGGAGGTCTTGTAACTGTGTAGGAATTTGAAGGGTTCCTTCCAGAAAATCAAGTGCAGCAAGTACTGCAATTACAGTGCAGGTATTACTACCACTAGGTCTTCCACCAATGGAGGACTGGCAAATGTATGAGGGCAGTAGCCACTCAGTTACGTCAAGATGTTGTGCAATTGTGACATTTCTGCAAAGAGTGGTTTGAGAATCTGGTGCTGGTAATGAAGCTGACTGGTTGTTGCAAGTACTCTGATAACTCTTATGCTGGTTTGCTGTGTGCCATGAACAAGGGCAATTTGAGCTACTGATGTCATCACTAACTGTGCAGGTACCATTTTCACAGAAATAACATTTGACCTGTGCATTGTTAAGCCTCTTGTGTCCATGAAAAGGATGGTGACATTGTCTACAGTGAGGAGGTGCCTTGTTGGTTGAAGGTGTGGTTTGGTTGTAAGTGTGACTCTGGCTAAGGTTGAAAGATGTGGGTGGTTGAGTTGCTGGATATAGGTTGGAAATTTCATCGTTTAACTGTTTGACAACCCTATCAAACTCTTCTCTCTCAATTTCTTCTCCCCTAGGGATTTCAGTTTATAAATATGTTGGCACTGCTGATGTTTCATTACTGTGATTAGTTTGGGATTCAGTTTGATGCATGTTAGATGCCAGATGTAAAATTGCTTTATTAGCTGTCTCACCAAGCTCTTTCATTTTTTTTAGAAACTCCTTACACAGTGTGAAGTTACAAAGTTGATCCATCAAGACAAACACCATGGAATGAATGAATGAAAACAACCATGCAGGAGAGTCCAATTCTCATCTTGGCTGGAAGTGTTACTCAGAGGTAAATCACATTTTTTTGTTTGATCCGGCTTGATATCACAGCGATACCCTAAAGGTAAAACAGTCATCTTCATATTTTTGTTGGGGGACATTGTTGGCAGTATGACATGAGTTGGAACACTTGTGTTGCAGCTGTTGTTTGAGGAGAATTGACTCTGCCTTGGACTCTGAGAGATTTTTATAAACATGGAGGACAGTGCTTGAGCGCATCTCACTTTTAGTAAGCGAAGTTGGTTGTGTGAGAAAGAAAACTGCCTAGGTGTGGTGAAAAATGACCTGTCTGATTGTTTACCCTTTGACTGGAAAATGGACTTTGCTCTCTTTCTAAGTTCATCAGCAGAATCAGAACCTTTTGTCTGTGAACGGAGTATGCTATGAGTGTTTTCCACGGGATATTCATCAAAAATGGCAATGTAATTCCTTAGTATATTATACAGTTGTGGAGCATGTTTTCCCCAGTGGGAGTACATGTTGATCTAAATAAGTGGTGCTTTGTTATAGTTCTGGTGTGGGAGGCAACTAAACATGATCCAAATCCTGATCATTGCTCTAAAATATTCAGAGAAATTGTTAAGTTTGAAAGAAATGCTATGTATCCACAATACCAAGGGTATATAGCTGTCTAGTAAAGTGAATAGGGTCCCATACTCTGCATCTTTGAACTGGGAGAACTTTGCCATCACAGTGAGGCGTATAAGTGTCCAACCACCATACACAATCTAAAGAATCAGGCTAATCCTCCAGGGTTTGGGATTATCTGCCAATTTGCTTCTTGAGAAAATTGTTTCATATACTGTTTTGAAAAACGGATGATAGGAATGAACAAAGTGTTCTCTGCTGTTTAAGGAAATGTGAAGTGGCCCAATAGTTGGCACTAATGACAGAATGATGTTGCTTGTGGCAAGCTGTTGTTCAAGAAATTTGCAGTAGTACCAGATGTCATTGAAAAAGAATATGAGGAATGATCAGGTAAAATATTGTCCTGTTGCAGAGGAGTGTCTGAAAATCCTGGATGAGAGCTGACAAACTTCTCAAGTGATTCATATATGATTTGTCTACAATACAATTGGCATGGCCAATCCTCTGGCTGAAAAACAATAAATTTCTTTAAATAGGCAGCCAAGCCAGTGTGCATTGCCATATCATATGCCGTATTAAAGTCCCCCTTTGACTTCAGTCTCAGTTCTACAAAATCTAATAGGTGCAAATCATCCATTTTGCGCATTGTTTGCACATTGTCACTGGCACAGTATTGATGAATGTTGATTCCATGTCTCTCAAATTAAGGATTAAAAAATGCCCTTGTGAGTTAGTCAGGCATCACAGAAGCATAACTCTCACGGATGTTGTGCATGGACAATGCAGCAGTAATTAGTTGTATGCATGCTTCAATATCCATACCATTTTGGTCATGAGTACAAAGGGCATGCATTACAGGTACAGCTGGAATATCTTTAAAAGCTTTAACAACTATGGTACACATTGTCTTTGCCTCTGACAATTTTTCCTCTTGTGGCCTTCTTTTGGTGTGAATGGCTGTGAAATCATCAGTTATTAGCACTGTTAGCCATTTGTGATCTGTAGCTGTGGTTATAAAATCTTCAAAAGATTTGAAATGAGACTGACATTTTGTGCATAACATTGTTTAAAGTTCTTCTGGAACATGTATGCCCATGATATGTTCTGTTTCAATGCCCTCTTGATTTATGAGATTACTCTTGAGATAAAGAGCATGGTCCATTTGAAGAGGATTGCATGTTTGGCTGAGGCAGTAGCACAAATTGTAAATGAATGAGACAACCCTTTTTTGTTTAGATGTATGCGGTCTGTTGAATGCTGAGAACCAGTGACTGAATCCAGAATAGTGTTGAATAACTTTGTTGCACCTGCTGATATGCAAAACTCTCTAAAACTGTCTGGATCATACACTGTTTCTGCCTTGTTAAATACTATGTCATCATAAATCTTTTTCTTGACCAATGCTATTTCTTCTGTCATATCACATCCTACATTGGGTGGGAAATAAAATTTGCATTCAAGTGAAATCTCAATTTCATATTGTTGCAAGTCAAAATAATAAGAGGCTCATTATGTAAAAGCCTTGTGGTAGTTCTCAAAAACAAGTTTCATGACTACTTCTGCCACAATGTATGATAATTATCATAGCAAGGTTAAGAAAACTCTTATCATTGTTTTGATTAAGTCATCTAGTTTTGTTCAGTCTTGTTCCTTGGGGATGCAGGCTATGGAAACAAGTTTGACTTTCATTCTCAATGATACTATCAGTTGTATAAGTTTGTTTTTATTGCCTGTAATAAGAGTCTCGTTAGACCATCAGGTTGTTACAAAATGCCTGTTATTTAAAAAGTCGAAGAGTAAAGTTGCCAAGTACATATCTGTCTTTGATACACATCAATAAAGTTTTTATTTGGAGGTATTGATTCATTAACCAGTGGGGGTTAGAGGTGGAATTGGCCAGCAATCTTTATTCAGTAATTTACATTTCAACAGGAAGCCCAAAAGTTTGATTGGTTTTAATTTGCATATTCTTATTCTTTCAGACATTCCATTCAGAAGCTGAGAATGCCTTTGCACCCGTTCCTCCACAAATGGTGCAATTCCCATATGTTTTGGTTCAGGGGTAGTTTGGTCCAAATAAAGTATTCAATTTTAAATTTATAAGTGTCTACTATTGCAAATTTCAGCTTCCAAATCTGAAATTTCCGAGACAAATGATTGAAAAAAGGTTACTTACTTGCTGATAAAATCCGTAATTTTTCCTCCATTTCTAATAACCTCTCCCTGGATACAACTACCATCTATCTAGCACTATTGCCATCTGACTTTTCTTTACTCAAAATTGATCTTTTGTGTTTAGGTATTCGTCCCCTTTGGTTGTGATTCATGCCAACAAACTTTTGAACAAAAAAAAACTTTGGTTAAATTTTAATTTTTGCATAAGTGGGTACTTCAAGTGTTCAGTGATAGCTTGAGATAGCACTAACATGCTGAAACGAATTTCCAGTTCGCCTGTGTTCTTCTACAATCCTCCTACATCCTTCACAAATAACGTCCTCCGCATCGATCGCTCTCCCTACCATCCCAAAACAACACTTGAATTCTTTTTCATAACTTTTCGCCTTTTGAAAGTAACGCGGCTGGGACTTTCTCCCGCATACCACGCAACAATTTTTTTACTTTTTCGCGCTTCCAGCTAAGTAACATTGAGAAAAATCACAAGAATGACAATAAAAACAAATAGACGAGCCATTGTATTTCGTGCTCCACTACTACCGGATGTATTAAAAAACTGGCGGGAAACAAATACGTACGCGCGGCGCAGGCGCATGCCAGCGGTTACTCTAAACATAAATTCTACTGGCGCTTGCGCAGCAAAATGCCCCTCTGCTGCTGTTGGCGGCATTCCAATGACCCTGTTCCGAGTTTTAAGCCAATAGTCAATGTTTGGCTTTTATAACTTTGATGAAGTTGTTTCTTTTGTTCGGATTTAGTCTTTTTTTCTATTTTATTTCATCAGGTACCAAAATTTATTTACATGGCTTGCGTCTTCCTCGGCTGGGTAAATTAAATAGTGTACGAGTAAGCCGGTGCAAAGAAAACAAAACCCAACAACTACTCGTTTAAGTAGTGTTCTTAGCTGCGAGGATCTCTTAATATCATCTCTTCACCGCAGTGCAAATATATGAATTTCGTATATCTAAAATCATCATTCATTACTTGGATGGTTTATTTGGACCCAACACATTAACCAGCTCCCAGTTGGCTTGTCAGCTCGGTTGGTAGAGCGCTGCACTGGTATCGTAGAGGTCATGGGTTCAAATCCCGTACGGGCCTGAATTTTTTCAGGTCCTATCATCAACTACTCGTTTCAGTAGTGTTCTTAGCTGCGAGGATCTCTTAATATCATCAAAACAAAACCCGTTTCTCCCAAAAAAGGTTAATTCCAGTTGCAATTACGTATGCTCGGTTCAGTTATGATCTTCATATCAAATCGATATCAAAGCTTTTAAGGGCTGAGTACGCAAAGGAAGCATTTTTCAATCCCTGATGCAGATTGGAAGCAAATGTTTATTGTATTTTCATCGTCACTTCTCAGCCTCGCCGATTGTGTTTCGTTATTTCTAAACTTTGTTCTGAGGGATGCCTATTAGCATGCGAAATGACTAGTTAGGGAGGAAAGTCATCGAAAAATATCTTTGGCATTGGACTCTGGAACATTATCCTTGAATCGTCAAGACTATTTCTTGCACGGTATTCATAAAATAGGTTCTTACTATTTACAATTTAAGTAAAGTTAATCCATTGATTTGCAAATTTATTCATCGACTTAGCGCCCGCTGAGTCGATGACAAGTCGATGAAATGTACAGTACACGGCTAAGAAGCGTATCCATACATATCATATGTGGGTTCTTGGGCTCTGCATAAGGGTAAAGTAGCCTCATGGTCTTGGGCATGCGACATCAGGTGATATTTCAAACATAGGGCACATTTTTCTTAATTCAAACAAAACTTGGACAGTAAATAACACATCTGTTCGTCGCCGACGTGAATTGGTCTGTAAACTTATTTGTGTACATACAACTGTGACATTAATGCTATCAGCTGTTAGTAGCGTCTTAAAGTATTTCAGAACATTATAGAGTAGTCACTACAATATGCATTGAATAAAAAACTTTCATGTACTTGCTGATTGGGTTATCAGCCAAGTTCTCCATGTTTTTCTTGTTCTAAGTTTGCAGTTTCATCATGAAAACACTTTCAGTAAGACGCAAGCAGCGAGATTCTTGTGATCAGACTTCTTTACGGTAACCGAAAAAAAATCACAGGCGGGAATTGGCAGAGATTCTAATAGAAAAGTGGTGAGCATGAATAAAAGAAACTTATTAAAAAACTTAAAAACGCAAGATGAAGGTGTTACAGCGCCAAAATACAAACAAATGAACTCTGCCAAATATGAATAAATTGAATACTTTTATAGTCTTAAATTTATAGTCTTTTTTCCGTTCGGTAGGGAGAATTCGAAACATCTGTATTATAAACTGAAAGGACTGTCATGGATTTTATGGATTTTCTATCGAAAAGTGTTTTTTTTTTAAACCTTCTCTAGTTTTTAGATTAGGTTATGTAAACACAAATGCCCGTAATCTGTTCATGTTGTCCTTCAGCAGCATATTAAAAAAAAAACTGTTCTAATGATTACATCCCTGATGATGCCGTTGATCGGCGAAAGCTTGGATTTTAGATTTTACTCATTAGAACAGTTTCACAAATGCCCGTATTTCCTGCTTCTGTTAAGATATTTTTTTGAGACACGCACGAATCTTAAAAGTCACAACGGTGTTTAACTAATAATCCCCAATTGATATTTTTCTTTATTCTCATCACTTCTATGCTTGATATTGTATTGATATTGTAAGGAGAAATTCTCTCTTGGGAGTTAAAGGGTTAATTAATCCGTCAATGCTCTAAAATGAATATTGGGGACAGTACGAGAGTCGGGACAAGAAGGTGGTGAAGCAAAAGATATGATGATTAGGACAATCAACAGCTCTGTGTGTCGGTTTTATAGCTTTGAACATTTCTGAGTTGTAATCTGCCAGACCACTACGTTTAATAATCAAATTTTGCCTAGTCTAAGATCGAAACCACCGACAAAAATGATTTCCATCTCTACTTTGAACTAAACAACACCTTCGCATGTTCTATTGTCATCATGGTTTCCTCTCGCTCCAAAGCCGATTCTAGAATCAGTGCTTGTGCAGTCTTTTCCATTATTTCCGAGAATACCAACTCTTGCTCTAGGCTGATCTTCATGCCGAGGCATATGTTGGGGAAGGGTGTGTTCCATTAGGTAGTCCGAGTCTTGAATCATGTTACAAATAGGATTACAGGCCATCATTTGGTCGTATAGTTTGGTGAAAGCAAGGGGAAGGGGATTTGTCGCTATTCACGGTCAGCAAAATGAATGTAGCAGTGATACAAACTTGACGGAATACAGTTGTCATAGTTTTATGCAAATAGGAAGACTTTGTGAATGTTCTGTCCAGCCCTCTTATGGGTAGCAAGCGTGTAACCGTGTCCCTGTGTATTGTGTCTCAGTAAATATTTACCGGACTCCAAAATATTCCTACTGTCGGTAGCAATCCAATAACCTTTGTTCTAAATTTAAGCCGCTGGCGAGATCTTGGCTTCTATAATTTTGAAGAGGTTATTTCTTTCGCTCAATTTTTCTTCAAGTTTCTGATATAGCAAGAATATATTTTATCGGTTGCTTATCCGTGGCTGAGTAAATTAGAGAATACTTTACTAGTAATTCAGTCTTAGGGTTGAGCAAACACACAACGTCTTACTCCTGCGGAAAAAAATGTGCCGAAAGCAGTTTCGCTCGCCTCGCTCAGTTTTGATCGTAAATCAAATTTTTCTTAATCCCCGTCGATTTTAAAGTTTTCAACGACTGAATAAGCTAAGGAAGCCTGTTATCTGCTCTTTGTGCACACTGAAAATGCAACAGCGAAAAAATATAATAATTGCATTTCTGCCGTCTACTTTTAGCTCAGGAGATTTTGTCCTTTTAGTTAAGCTTAGGTCTTACGATTGGTTACTCGTATACGAGATGATCAGGCAGAGAGCCAGTTCGTCGAAACTTTTATCTGGTCTATGTATTATTTCTAAAAAATATATACATGTATGATTTATTTTGCAGTTTTCGTAAAATAGTTCGTTACTATTTACTACTAAAGTAAACTTAAATCATTGATTTGCAAATTGACTGCTCGCTTAGCCGATGAAACTTCAAATTCCCTTACAAAATCTACAGCGAACGGCTATGATGCGCATGCATATTATCTCTCGGTGAACTCAGGTTGGGGAAAACCAGCATACAGCAAGTGCCCTCATGGTCTTTAATATGCAACATCAGGCGAGGAATGTTTTTTTCCAAACAAAGTTTATCGGCCAGTAACTCATCTGTTTGTCGCAGCCGTGAACCAGTTTGTAAACTTACTGATGTAAATAGGAATGTGTCATTCTATCACGGTTGTCAGTGGCGCCTATGACACATTTTAGAGCATTTAAAATATACACAATACGAGTAAGTTGAAAGACTAGTTACTAAGACATGTATTTAGAAACAAATTTGATTTACTGATCAAGAAACTTTCTCATTCCTTTTCATGCGCTAAATTCTGGAGATTTTTCCACTTTCAGTTGGACGCAGCAAGTGACCTGAAACCAGACTTTTCTACGATAACCGAATAAATTCACAAAGGTGTCTCGCAGAAAGAAAAACAGAAGAGGAGTAAGCAAGGTTGAAAGAAACTCATTAACCATGCATTAAGAGAAACAAGATATGTTTTGATAGCGCCGAAATACAAACAAATGAACAATTCCAAATATAAAATGCCCTTTGATTTACTTACAATTTCCTTTCCATTTCTCAAGACACGCAAGTGCATCGGGAGAACGCGAAAAATGGCTGCAGAAAAAATAGGGGCAGCCATGGATTTAACGGAGTTACTATTGGAAATTTTGTCAACGCTGTAAGTGTCAGCGCAGAATAACTCATGACTCATCTTTACTGCTCTGTTCGGATATTTCTCAAGACACCCGCGAATCTTAAACGTCACAGCCGCTTACTGTCGTCTGAACACTTTTACTGACTTATGATAGCCCGTGTAAGATTTCGGTTATTGCATTAAGATTGAAAGGCAGAATATTTTAGGATATTTCTGTTAATTAACTGGCAAAAAAACAAATAAAAATCAGCAAAACGGACACGTTTGTGTTAGCAGGCCATAAAAATTATGACGGCGTTCCATACGCTCTTGGAACCCACAAACACTGCTGGATTTTGTTGAACCGCTCCTCATGGTTGCAAAATTGGTCCGGATACGTTTCTTTGGTGATCAAAGATCACAATGCATTTGCTTCAATCAAGGGGATTCTTAATAGAAGGAAACGTTGGGGAGTTTTGGAGAAACATCTTGTACTCTTTTGATAAATTGCAAAAGGGGCTTAAAAGGGTCAGTTCTTCCTCTTCCATCAACATCATCTCAAATCGTAGTTTAGGATGACATTAGGCTATGTTGCGAATTATTCACTGGATCGTATCACAAAGGTGTTTACGTCATTGACAAGGAATATTCTTTTTGCGCCAATTTTTTAAATTCATGTCAAATCCCAACCTCCAGTAACACAGCTATATAGTCATGACCGTCAAAAATTGTTGGAAAAGAATTTGATCAGAAGCTGGATTACAACGGTAAACTATCGAAAGTCCAAACCAGTAAAACGGTATCAGTTTTGAACGACTTTTTTTTTTAATAGCTTTAACCCCTATATCTACATCTACATATATTTGAGTTCACTCTGGGAATTGCTCGAAAGACATGTCACGGATGGTTCAACGATTCCCTTGTCACTGCACCAAGATATATCCCATAGCTTTGATGTGTTTCTCTCCATTGTCTGATGTGTGACCTTTTATTGCATCATTTCCACAAGTGATGGTGTCATCCTGATATCCTCCTGTTCCAAAGCCGATTCTGGAATCAGTGGTCGCGCAGTGTTTTTCATTATTTCCAAGAATACCAATTCTTGCTTTGGAAGAGCCTTTGGAACTGCCCGCAGCATTGAAGCCTTCCTTGTTACAGTTGGCCTGTAAGGAGGATTGCGAGCCGATCAACTTCTTCCACGTTTTGCGACCCAGTGCAGTGTTGCGGTATTTTCCATCAGCGATCAGTGAGTGGAGAGAGCTTGCCTGCTTGTTGATGACAATAAACCTGAGCTGTTGGTTGATTTTCATACCGAGGCATATCTTGGAGAAGGGTGTGTTCCAGTAGGTCGGTAATTTGGTCTCCTCTGAGTCAAAGCCAGTCTTTCCTCCGGGAAGGTTGAAGACATTTTTGTCGCTCCAAAACTTGGAATCATAATGAAAGGTTTTCTGAAATGTTGAGAAAAGGAAAGTTATGGTGGTGTATAGTTTACAACAGTGGTATTCCTTGATAGTAAAGTAGCATACCTTCTTGCCGTCAATCTTCATGGCCAAAGTCCATCCTCCATCTCCGCATCCAAAGCTTCCCATGTGACAGTAAACAGGAACGTTTTGTGAACCAAACATCAGGGGGTAAACTTGACTCTTTGTCGACCTGTGGACAACAGAAATACTAGTGTTCACAAAATTCATTATCGCCATTGTAAAAAACCAAAAGGAAGCGCCTAAAAAAGATCAACTTATCTTAAATATAACAGCACAGGATATATTTGCATTAATTTTGTTATGATTGTATCACTATTCATTTACTTGTATTTTTCGTAGTGTTCCTTGCATGACGACGCTGGTGAAATGAAAAGAACAGTGCAGGTTAATATTTAAAAAATTAGCCTTTATCATTCTTAAACGCTTAATACTAATTACGAAGAATGGAAAGCAGGGTTTGAAAACAAAAGCGAGCACCGTTTGTGTGGCTTTTGAAACAATCGCACATGTTCTTTTAACCCTCAAATCAATAGCGCGAGTTGCTATGCAAGACGCTTAAATTCCTCCAGTCTGGTTGGACTACCTGGAAGTGGAGGAGAACGATTCTTCATTGCTGCAGTAAGACTTTCGAGTCTGGTTTGTAACATTTTCATGGCATCATTGGCGTCCGAGTCTTGAATCATGTTACAGATAAGGTTACAGGCCATCATTTGATCGTATGGTTTGGCGCAAGCTGGAGAGGAGGATTTGTCTCCATTTACGGTCAGCAAAAGGAAGACAGCGGTGATACAAACTTGGAACAGCCCACTCATTTTGACGAGTTGTCGTAGCTTTATGAGAATAAGAGGACTCTGTGAATCTTTTGTCTGTTATGAGTAGCTAGCTTGTAACCTTATGTATGTGTATCAGCAAATGTTTACCTGACTCGAAAATATTCTTGCTGTTGGCGGCAATCCAATGACCCTGTTCCGAGTTTTAACACAATAGTCAATATTTAGTTTTCATAACTTTGATGAAGTTATTTCTTTCGTTCGCTTTAGTTTTTTTTCTATTTTATTTCATCAAGTACCAAAATTTATTTACATGGCTTGCTTCTTCCTCGGCTGGGTAAATTAAATAGTGTACTAGTAAGCCAGAGCAAAGAAATCAGACAACCCGTTTCTCCTAAAAAAGGTTAATTCCAGTTGCAATTTCGTATGCTCGGTTCAGTTTTTGACATCAGTTTTCGTATCAAATCGATATCAGAGCTTTTAAGGGCTGAGCACGCAAAGGAAGCCTTTTTTAATTCCTGATGCGGATTGAAAGCTAATGTTTATTGTATTTTCATCGTCACTTCTCAGCCTCGCCGATTGTGTTTCGTTATTTCTAAACTTAGTTCTGAGGGATGCCTATTAGCATGCGAAATGACTAGTTAGGGAGGAAAGTCATCGAAAAATATCTTTGGCATTGGACTCTGGAATAGTCATGATCAAACTTAATAACTACGTGGAGACAAAAAAATACAAGATGAAGGTGTTACAGCGCCATAATACAAACAAACGAACTCTGACAAATATGAATAAATTGAATACTTTTATAGTCTTAAATTTATAGTCTTTTTTCCTTTCTGGCTCAAGATGATTGAGTAGGGAGAATTCGTAACATCTGTATTACAAACTGAAAGGAATGTCATGGATTTTATGGATTTTCTATCGAAAAGTGTTTTTTAAACCTTTTCTAGTTTTTTATTAGGTTATGTAAACACAAATGCCTGTGCTTACTGCTTCTGTTAAGATATTTTTCTGAGACACGCACTAATCTTAAACGTCACAGCCGTGTTTAACCAATAACCCCGAATTGATATTTTTCCTTATTCCCATCACTTCTATGCCTGATATTGTAAGGAGAAATTCTCTCTTGGGAGTTAAAGGGTTAATTAATCCGTCAATGCTCTAAAATGAATATTAGGGACAGTACAAGAGTCGGGACAAGAACGTGGTGAAGGAAGAGATATCATAACGATGATCAGAACAATCAATAGCTTTGTTCTAGGTTTGTTCATTTCTGAGTTGTAATCTGCTAGACCGTTACGTTTAACAACCAAATTTTGCGTAGTCTAAGATCAAAACCACCGACAAAATCATCTCTATTTGGAACTCAACAACACCTTCCCATGATCTGTTGTCATCGTGGTATCCTCCCGCTCCAAAGTAGATTCTAGAATCAGTGCTTGTGCAGTCTTTTCCATTATTTCCGAGAATACTAACTCTTGTTCTGGGCTGATCTTCATGCCGAGGCATATCTTGGGGAAGGATGCGTTCCATTAGGTAATTTATTCTCCTGTAAGTCCGAGTCTTGAATCATGTTACAAATAGGATTACAGGCCATCATTTGGTCGTATAGTTTGGTGAAAGCTGGGGAAGAGGATTTGTCGCCATTAGCAGTCAGCAAAAGGAATGTAGCGGTGATACAAACTTGACGGAATACACTCATTTTGACGAGTTGTCATAGTGTTATGCGAAAAGGAAGACTTTGTGAATGTTCTGTCTAGCCCTCTTATGAGTAGCAAGCGTATAACCGTGTTCCTGTGTATTGTCTCTCAGTAAATGAGCTGGTAAGATCTTAGCTTCTATAAGTTTGAAGAGGTTATTTCTTTCGCTCAATTTTTCTTTAAGTTTCAAAGACCAAGAATATATTTTCATCGGTTGCTTATCCCTAGTTGTGTCAATTAGAGAATAATTTATTGGTGATCCAGTCTTAGGGTTGAGCAAACACAAAGCGTCTTACTCCTGCGAAAAAAAAAATGCCAAAAGCAATTTCGTTCGCCTCTTTCAGTTTTGATCCTAAAATCAAATTTTCCTTGATCCCTGTCAATTTTAAAGTTTTCAACGACTGAATAAGCTAAGGAAGCCTTTTTCTCAGCTCATTGTGCACACTGAAAATGCAACAACAAAAAAATACAATAATTGCATTTCTGCCGTCTATTTTAAGCTGAGGCGATTTTGTCCTTTAGTTTAAGCCTAGGACTCGTATACGAGATGGTCAAGCAGAGAGCCAGTTCGTCGAAACTTTTCTCTGGTCTATGTGTTATTTCCATAAAATAATTACATTAATCATTTATTTTGCGGTTTTCGTAAAATAGTTCGTTACTATTTACAACTTAAGTAAACTTAAATAATTGATTTGCAAATTTACTGCTCACTTGGCCGATGACGCTTTAAAATGGGCTCAGTGTCGGGGAAAACCAGAATACAGCAAGTGCGAAATCAGGCGAGGAATGTCTTTTTTTCGGTTGAAACAAAGTTTTTCAGGCCAATAATACATCTGCTTATCGAAGCTGTTAATTAGTTTGTAAACTTACTTGTGTAAATATAAAATGCATCATTCTATCACGGTTGTCAGTGGCGTCTACGGAACATTTTAGAGCATTCTAGCCATGAGTAAGTTGAAAGACTAGTCGCTAAGACATGCATTGCGAAATAAATTTGATTTACCGATCAACAAACTTTCTCATTCCTTTTCAGAACAGACAGACAGAAAGAACAGAAAAGGAGTAAGCAAGGCTGAAAGAAACTCATTAACCATACGGTAAGAGAAACAAGATATGTTTTCACGGTGCCGAAATACAAACAAATGAACAATTCCAAATATAAAACGCCCTTTGATTCACTTCCAATTTCCTTTCCATTTCTCAAGACGAGTGCGTCGAGAGAACGCGAAACATCCCCACATAAAAAAAAGAAAGGGGCAGCCATGGATTTAAAGGAGTTTCTATTGAAAATTCTGTTAGCACTTTGAGTGTCAGCGAAGAAAAACTCGTAACTCATCTTTATTGCTTCTGTTAAGATATTTCTCAAGACACCCGCGAATCTAAAACGTCGAAGTCACAGCCGTGTTTATGTACTCTCATCTGAACAATTCTACTGACCAATGAGAGCGCATGTAAGATTTCGGTTTTCGCATTAAGATTAAAAGGCAGAAGATTTTAGGATATTTCTGGTATTTCATTGGCAAAAAAACAAAACAAAACAAAACAAAAATCAACGTGACGGTCACGTTTGTGTTAGCAGGCTACAAAATTTATGACAGCGTTCCGCACGCTCTTGCAATCCACAAACATTGCAGGATTTCGTTGAACCACTCCTCATGGTTGCAAAATTGGTCAAGATAAAATTTCTTGGTAATCAAAGATCGCAATGCATTTGCTTCAATCAGGGGTTTCTTAATAAGGGGAAACGACAGGGAGGTTTGGAGAAACATCTTACACTCTTTCGATAAATGGTAAAAGAGGCTCTAAAGGGTCAGTTCTTCCTCTTGAATACACTAACAACTATGTCTCTACATCTGGAAAATTTTTTTCAGGATTTGAATCATTCCTAGTAGTAGCAAATTGTTCAACAACCGCGAAAGTGACCAACTGGAGATGAGTACAAAAACGCTGTCTTTGTGTACCAACTTATAACGAGTGACACTCAGAATAAAAGTGTTGTCATGAAGGAGAATTAGAATTTAGACCTAAGAGTAGCAATGTCTTCCGTGTTGAGATTTTATCGCTAATGAAATATCAATAGGAGTATTATTGTGCGCAATTTTAGTGAAGGGATAATCAGTTTTCGATCATAAACTTTTCTTACTGTTCTCTATTGTATCCCATAACTTTGATGTGCTTCTCTCCACTGTCCGATGTGTATCCTTTTATTGCATAATTTCCACAAGAGATGGCGTCATCCTGATATCCTCCCATTCCAAAGCCGATTAAAGAATCAGTGGTTGTGCAGTCCTTTTGATTATTTCCGAGAATGCCAATTCTTGCTTTAGAATAGCCTTTGGAACTGCCCGCAGTGTTGAGGCCTTCTTTGTTACAGTTGGTCTGTGAGGAGGACTGTAAGCCGATCAACTTCTTCCACGTGTTGCGACTCAGTGCAGTATTGCGGTATTTTCCATCAGCGATCATTGAGTGGAGAGAGCTTGTGGAGAGAGCTTGCCTGCTTGTTGATGATAATAAACCTGAGCTGTTGGTTGATTTTTATACCGAGGCAGATCTTAGAGAAGGGTGTGTTCCAGTAGGTTGGTAATTTGGTCTCTTTTGAGTCAAAGTCAGTTTTTTCTCCGGGAAGGTTGTAGACATATTTGTCGCTCCCAAGCTTGAAATCATAATTGTAGGTTTTCTGAAATGTTGAGAAAAGGAAAGAGTTATAGTAGTACTTAGTTCACAAGAGAGGTATTCCATGATAATAAAGCTGCAAACCTTCTTGCCGTCAATCCTCATGGCCAAAGTCCATCCTCCATCTCCGCATACCAAAGTTTCCAAAGTGACAGTAAACAGGAACATTTTGTGAACCAAACATTAGGGAGTAAACTTGACTCTTGCCGACCTGTGGACAACAGAAATACTTGTGTCCACGAAAGTCACTACCGCCCTTGTAAAAACCAAGAGGAAGCGTCTAAAAAAGGTCTACTTATCTTAAATGTAACAGTACAGGATACATTTGCATTGATTTTGTGATGATTGTATCACTATTCATTTACTTTTATTTTTCGTAGTGTTCCTTGCAAGAAGAGGCTGGTGAAATGAAAAGAACAGTGCAGGTTATTATTTTAAAAATTAGCTTTTATCATTCTAAAACGCTTAATCCGACTTACGAAGAATAGAAAGAAGGGTTTTAAAACAAAAACGAGCACCGTTTGTGTGGCTTTTGAAACAATCGCGCGCGTTGTTTAAACCCTCAAATCAATGGCGAGTTGCTACGCGAGACACGTAAAATACTTCAGTCTGGTTGGACTACCTGGAAGTAAAGGAGAACAATTCTTCATTGCTGCAATAAGACCCTTGAGTTTGGTTTGTAACATTTTCATGGCATCGTTGGCGTCCGAGTCTTGAATCATGTTACAGATAAGATTGCACGCCATCATTTGGTCGTATGGCTTAGCGCAGGCTGGGAAAGAGGATTTTTCTCCATTTGCGGTCAACAAAAGGAACACAGGGGTGATACAAACTTGGAGGAGCCCGCTCATTTTAACGATTTGTCGTAGCTTGATGAGAATAAGAGGACTCTGTGAATCTTTTGTCTGTTATGAGTAGCTAGCTTGTAACGTCGTTTATGTGTATGCTTCTCAGCAAATGTTTACTACGGCCTCGGGCGGTTCTCAAGACCTCGGGCACAGTTTTTCCCAATATGGACCTCTCAGCTGGTGAATAACATACATTTATTCAGATCTATACAGAGAACAAGATACCGGTTCATTTATTTGGATGAGTAGAGGTTTGAAGGTTGTTGGCGAGGCGGACACTTTTTTATGATAATACCGAATCGAACAACAACCGCGAAAGTGACCGACTGGCAATGGGAACAAGAAATGCTGTCTTTGTATAGCAACTTAAAAAGAGCAACTCTCTGAATGAAAATACAGTCATGAAGGAGAACTAGAATTTAGACATTAGATTAGCACCGTCTTCCTTGTTGAGATTTTATCGCTAATGAATCGCAGTATTATTACGCGCAATTTTAGTGAAGGAATAATCACTTTTCGATCATAAACGTCTATTACTGTGCTCTGTTAGAGATGCTCTCGTGACAATTTTTCAACAGATTAATAATAGAAGACTCGATGCATTCTGACACATACTCGCCAAACATCACCTCAAATCGTAGTTTAAGCTGAAAATAGGCTTTGTCATGAATTGTTCACTAGATCATATCACGAATGTGCATAGGTCATTTATAATGAATATTTTTCCGCGCCAATTTTTTTATTCATGCCAAATCCCAACTTCCAGTAACGTAGCTGTATAAATCATGACCGTCGAAAATTGTCAGGAAATAATTTTGATCAGAAACTGGATAACAACGGTAAACTAACGAAAGTCCAAACAAGATAAATGTGATTAGTTTTGAACGACTTGTTTTTCATTGGCATTTATCCCTTGAGCTACATCCACATATTTGAGTTTAATTTGGGCATTGTTCGAAAGCCATGTCACGGAGAGTTCAATGATTCCCATGTTGCTGCACCAAGATATATCGAATAGCTTTGATATGCTTCTCTCCATTGTCCGATGAGTCACCTTCTATAGCATCATTACCACATGTATTAGAGCCGTCAACATATCCTCTTGTTCCAAGACTCTGAAATCAGCGGTTGCGCAGTCTTTTTCATTATTTCCAAGAATACCGATTCTTGCTCTAGAATAGCCTTTGGCACTTCCCAGCACTAGTGGTTCTGCCCGCAGCATTGAAGCCTTCCTTGTTACAATTGGCCTGTAAGGAGGATTGTGAACCGATGAAATTCCTCCACGCGTTGCGACCCAATGAGGTTGCGCGGTATTTTCCATAAGTGATCAGAGAGGAGAGAGAGAGCTTACCTGCTTCTTGATGACAATGAACTTGAACTGTTGGTTGATCTTCATACCGAGGCATATCTTGGAGGAGAATGATTCTTCATCGCTGCAATAAGACCTTCGAGTTTGGTTTGTAACATTTTCATGGCATCGTTGGCGTCCGAGTCTTAAATCATGTCACAGATAAGATTACACGCCATCATTTGGTCGTAGGGCTTGGCGAAAACTGGGGAAGAGGATTTGCCTCCATTTATGGTCAGCAAAAGGAACACAGCGGTGATACAAACTTGGAACAACCCGCTCATTTTGACGAGTTGTCGTAGCATTATGAGAATAAGAGGACAGTGTGAATCTTTTGTCTGTTATGAGTACGTGGCTTGCGTGGCTTGGCCATTCCCCGGCTGGATAAATTAAATAGTGTACTAGTAAGCCAGTGCAAGGTTGAGCGAACTGACAACCCGTTACCCCTGAAAAAATTTATTCCAGTTGCAATATCAGTTTTGATCGTTATATCAAATCGATATCAAAGCATTTAAAGGCTGAACACGCAAAGGAAACCTCTATTTAATTTCTAATGCAGACTGAAAGCTTATGTTTATTTTTTTTTCATCGTCACTTCGAAGCCTTGCCAATTCGCAGAGGGTCCTATAGAAAAACAGTGAGCGTGAATGTAAAGGAATTCATGAACTACGTGGAGAAAAAAAACGCATGATGAACGTTTCGTGGCGCCGAAATACAGATAAATGAACTCTGAAAAATATGAATAAATTGATTACTCTTATAGTCTTAATTTCATAGTCTTTTCTCTCTGTTCTGGCTCAAGATGATGGGGTCAGAAGCATTCGAATTATCTGTGCTATAAACTGTAAGGACTCTCATGGATTTTATAAATTATCAATCGAAAAGTGTTTTTCAACCCTTTCCAATTTTAAGATCAGGTTATGCAAACATAAGTGCCCGTCTTTATGGGTTCCGTTAGGATATTTTTCTGAAACACGCACGAATCTCCGTGTTTACTTACTCCCATCGAAACTTAAAATTGTTAGACTTAGGGAAGTATATGTCTACAGTCCATCTGGAAAATGTTTTCTTTTAATTTGGATCATCACTAGTATGTTTTACAAACGATTCACCGGATATGGAACCCTTGAGAAGTCATTTGCTTGAGGACAGACGTTTCAAGTCGAACGAAGACCGTCAGATGTTAACTGTACTTTCCCTGCATCGCCTTTTTTCATGGCCTAAATTCGTAGCCATGTGTACTTTAAACGCTGATTGAAAGGCTTCCTACTTAATCGTTAGATGTCAAGGCACGCACGGCTAGAACCAGTCAAATTCTCCTTCTGGTCGGCTCAACACCTCAAAAACATTGTGCTTAAATGCCCCCGTGAGAATAATCATTTAAACGCAACATTTCCTTTTTGTTTTGTTTTGAGTGTGATAATCAGCTACGCAGGTAACCTTGAGTTATTAACTGCTGGTTAAAGTGTTATCGATTCTGCTATTTGTTTTCAACAGCAAATGACAAGAGCGTTTTTGGAAAGAAAATTTTCTAACAAGTAAAGTAGTCCTCACAAATTCAGAAATGTCTATAATGAAGGCTCCATTTTGGTTTTTATGACAACTGCGAAAGCAAATTTCAATGTTTGAGTGCTTTTTCATCAGACACACTTCATCAGAAAAAGTAGTCCAAACAATCTTCAATTAAATTTCCGTCGTTGTTTATATGGATCATCTTCTTTTTCATTCTACCAAGAGCCTGTTTATGACCAGAGTTTGATTTACCTTTCACCGCTCTGCAAATAAGTAAAAATAACATTTTTATTGAGTAAAGTAACTGCTATTTACTTTAGTGCTTCCTACTATGTTTTTTTCTTCTCCCCTTTATTTCAGAAATTGACGCAATCTTCTAGTAAAGGGTCCAAAATATTGAGTAACGTCGAATTAAGCCATTAAATTTCCTGCCGAGAGGTTAGTTTACCGTGTTCTCTCTTAAATACGCATGGTGTCCCTCGCAGCTTGGTACAGAATGACAGAAATCAACGAAACATCATCGATAACGAATACGGGAATCGTCAATATTGCCTTGAAAGCTTTCTCGCCTTGTACAGCTATCGTATTGAATAGCTTGGCAATCCATGCCTTGATAAGGACTTCATCTCTAACAAAGCCTACGAAAACATTGCTCTTGAGTCTTGCAATGTCTGATCTCTCTGTTGGTTTAGTATCTCAGCCGTTATTCATAGCACGCATTTTAAGACAAAGTTTTACATCTGTGTACTTCATTTCTTTGGTCTTTCAAACTGCTCTTGCACGCGTTTCGTTTTTTGGAGTCAGCTTTGAATGTGGACAGACTCTTGGCCATTTATCTTCGTCTCAGATATCAGGAACTTGTGACTCAGAGACGTGTTGTCAGAACAGTCAATTTACTTTGGGTTTTGAGTTGTTTTCTTCCAGCAGTTTCCTTTCTTTGCTTGATTCCAGCGGAACTTTTAGTCAGCATTTGAAGTGTTTGTTTTATTTGAATGACAATTTCATGTTTTCGGCTTTACTTTGCTGTAAGACGCAACAGAAACCAAATTCATGCTTTACAAGTACAACAAACAGTGCAAGATGGTGAATTAAAAGATGGTTCAAGATTTTAAAAAAGTGTATTCAACATATTTTATGTGTATTTTGTCTTTTGTGTTTGTTATCTGCCGAAATATTGTTTTCATGTTTGCAAGGTAATATTTAATATGAATATTAACGACTCGCCATTTGAATTATTTTAATTTTGTTCTCAAACAATGTTCTTGAATTCCTCTTTGAACCCTGTTATTTACTGATGGAGAATGAGACACATTCGACGCACCATCATCAATCGAAGTCTATACAGCGGATGATCAACACGGAAAATGAGGCACTGTTGATCTGACGATATGTTCCCTCATCTGGATCATCTATGGGGATCAATTATTATTATCTATTTTATTCATTTATGGTCAGCTCGGCTGGTTCTTTTGAATTAGGACATTATTTTTGAGAAGAGAGAAAAAACATGAACAAACAATGGAGTGGAATAGTAATAATGATATTAACTAAAACAATCATTACAATAATGAGTAGGTTATGTCGTCAAACGTTTCTTTTCCATTGACCTGCGATGCCAGAAGACAGCTTACAGATTGTGAGTTTTATAAGTGAAATAACGATTCTAAGCAGTGGAGGGTGGTAACGTCGATCCTCATTTCTATTGAACTAACCAGGGAGCTTTTGACGTTGATTTGGATGGGATTTTAAGTAAAAAAGAGGGAAAAAATGGTTTGAGAAACCGAGCTATTTTGAACGATCGTCTTATTTCTTTGTATCTCCTCATGCTAAGACGTTATTTTGGCGTTCATTTGCGCCATATATTTGACAGTGACTGTCATGTTTTCCTTGTCACTGCACCAAGATGTACCCCATTCCCTTGATGTGTTGTTCTCCGTTATCAGGTGAGTATTTTGCTAGGTTACCACACGTGTTGGAGTTGTCAGGATTCCCTCCAGTACCAAAGCCAATTCTAGAATCACAAGAAGAGCACTTGTTCTCATTATTGGCAATGAAACCGATTCTTGCCTTTGAGAAACCCTGGACACTACATACAGCATTGAACCCTTCTTTGTTGCAGTTATGCTGTAGGGAGGCCTGGGAACCAATCAGCGACTTCCAATTGTTTCGACCTGCTGACGTGCTGCGGTACTGCCCGTCAGCAATCAGTGAGTGCAATGAGTTTGCTCGCTGATTGATCACAATGAAGTTGATCTGACTACCAATCCTCATACCGAGACAGATCTTGGAAAAGGGAGTGCTCCAGTAGGTCGGTAACTTGGTTTCTTGCTGGTCAAACCCAGTTACGCCTCCAACTCGGTTAAAAGCGTTTTTGTCGCTCCAGAGGTCAGATTCAAAGCGGAAGGTTTGCTAAGAAGGAGAGAGAAAATTAATATGCCAAATATTGGGAAAATCTAAGCCAATTAAGGTTCAAAGTAGATTTCCAGTGTGGCTTACGTTGCTCCGTACCTAAAAGGTGCGCAAAGAAAACTTACGAAAGTAATTTCCACCGCCGCGTAAAAAACGCTATCACACGATTTTTTTACGTGCGATTAACGCAGGCCCGTGCGTTAAGGTTGAAGCGTGTTTAACTTTCTCTGCACTCTCGCGATTGCAACTTGCCTAACCTAACTAAACAACCCTGACCCTAGCCGAAAAAAAAATGCATGTAGAAAGATGACGACTTTTAGTCAACGGATGCTTGAACGCAGGTAAATTTTCATTTTAAAGAACGTAATATTTTTTCAGTGCACGTTCACGCGCGTGGAAAAAACAAAAGGCGTCTGTGGAAACCAGCTTTAAACTAAGAGAGATAAAGTGAATCGCTTTGCAGTGATTACTTACCTTACGCGGGCTTAAGCTTTGAAATTCCTTTTATGATCCACCTCAGATCTTAGTCTGATAGACCCTTTCAATGAACTAATGAGAGTTTATTTTTCACCTTTGTATGACAGAAGACACGATACCTTTGTGCCGTTCATTTTCATGACCAGTGTCCATCCATCGCCCCCGCAGCCCATTAGGTCATTAGTCATATGACAGTAAACATGAACCTCTTCATTATCCACTTGGAGTGTATAAGCTCTGTTTTCATTTGAACTGATAAGAGGACAAATTAATTTCTTTAATTTCGCAGTCTTCCGTCTATAAGACGGTCGAGATGACTACTTTCTTTTGTATTGAATGTTGACTACGAAAGCAAAGCGACAATTTTTTTCTCTCTCTTGATCCTTAGTTAGAATAGCTATCAACAACATATTACCTTTGACTTTTGAAAATTTCTTTACATGTGTAAAAGGATGGACCTATATCAAGATCAAGTGTAAAAATAATTAATGACACACCTTGTTTGCGTATTGTTAAGGTAAATCTGTAAAGATATTAACACCAATCTGATGGCGTAAATGACTTTATACACATTCTGCACTAAGTATGTGCGAGTAGTTGAAAGCTGACAACTAATTTGAATGTTGATGTGTAGTATATCAATCACTGTTATTAGTAAAACGGCGCTAAACTGCGTACTAAGTCTCCATTGTCTTTATTGGCATTTTCAAGTTTCGCTGATTGCTGAAGTAGCCATCCGTATCCCACAGTACACTAATCATCAGAGTATTGTTGAAAGTAATGCGCACAGAAAAAATGGATTGAATGTAAATGCGACAAAAGGAAAATTACGAATTTACAATAGGATACGCCAAACGAATTTTTAACGGAACCACAGGCTCATTTATGATTGTGTGAACAAAGATGTTTATAAAACTCCTTAAACTCGTCTTTACTGTCAAAAGTTGAAAATGATTTTTACAGAATGCGACTCTCCTACGGTTGAATGGTATATTTTTTGTGTGGAAGACCTTTCAACGCTTTTAAACCATCTACTGTTAATTTTTATTTGGATGCTTCGGAAGGGAGCAAAAATTTTACCTTTGCACGTTTGTCCATTTCCAGAATATCCTGGTCTACAAGTACAGTTGTAGGATCCTTTGGTATTGTTGCACACAGCATCGATACTGCAGTTGGATATTCCCTCAATACACTCGTTTATATCTGCAAGATTCGCAACCGGTGTTTTCGCATGGAAAGTCAAATACTTGCTTCTGTTTTAACCAAATTGATCATACAACGGATTACAAAATGATTTTTTTGCTCAATTCCTTTCTTTAAACTAAGAGAAAATAATCGTGGACAAATTAATTTTACCATTGCAAGACCATCCATCTCCGGAATACCCAGGTTTACATGTACAATAGTATGATCCCTTGGTATTGTTGCACACGGCATCAGCACTGCAGCTGTGAAATCCGCTAGAACACTCATCGACATCTGGAAAGAATTGCCCCTGTTTTAGTTCAATGCCTACTCACGATTGGATCAAAAAGGCTAAATATTTTTCTGTTATGAAAAAAAAAAAAAAGAACAGAAAACAACAGTGGATCTTGACATAATCTATATTTCATGCCTAACGGACTGTAGCATTGTTCGAATCTTAAACCACCTGAATAGCGGGATGCGAGATAGTTAGTTGTAGGTTTAGCCACCTTGGTAAGTATTTAGCGGGTTTGACCTGCCTCAGCCATTTTCAATGTAATTTGAACGTGAAACGATTTCGATAAGTGCCAAATTCTTTCAAAGGAACTAGTTTATTTTTGTTTCAAATTTTTCTGCTTTAAAGCCACTTCAATTCGGCATTATGCATTCCCCGTTTGAAGAAAATGTAACGAGTTTAACACACACAACTTGAAAGACGGTACTCAAAATTTATTTTCAAAACACTCCGAGACGTGCATCGTGAGTTAAGAACAAGCTCTGAACAAGAATATAGGCATAATAAGTAACTTTTTGTCATAGGATTTTGCAAGTGTTTGTTCTAGAAAGTGAAGCAAGTTGTTTAAACCACAACAACGAGTGGAAAAAGAAAACAAATCCGGATGTCTACTTTCAAAACTCATTGAAATATGCGCAAAAACTTTAGCTGTACTGCCGTTTATCCTACTGACATATTGAACCATTGAACAGCGTCCATTGCAATGATAAACAATGCAGTCCTCCTTTAGAAGGAAATTCAAGTCTGAAGTGTAATGTCAGGTTGCATAAGAAGAAACAGTTTGGATCGTATATCAAAGTCACTCTGTAAACACATGGTAGAGTGGACATCCGTTTCTGGCGATAGGTTATTTGTAAAGTTTTGTTCCGTGCTTTTGTAAGGAATATTTGAAGAATAGCAAAGACAACAGCCCACATGCTCCTTGAAAATATGATGGCGTAATTGTTTGTTTGGATATTGTGTAACATTTGAAGCTCGGAGAAAAATATGCCCGCCGGCAGTTTTCTGAACAAAATGATAAGTTAGCGTAGGCTATAAAATCAGCTTCCATGAGCCGCGCCGGTTTGTAACTATTTATAAACCACATTTTAGATTTTACCTTGGTCACAGTGTCGACCTTTGAATCCAGCAGTGCACAAACAGCGATATCCTTTGTCGTTAAAACCGCTTTGACAAGTAGCGTTGTTCTTGCAAAAGTTTTTAACACAAGCGCTCTGAGGTCGTAAGAGAGATTATAATTACAACCATAACATATACATTAAAATGTAAACGATGTCGCTTGGGTCATCAACGATTCTGAAATTTATCCCTTTAATTTTAAAGCGAGAGAGAATCGATAAAAACTCATTTGCAAAACCGGGGAATTATATAAAAAACAAAAAGACGGGAAGACGAAAAAAAAAATTGAAGCGATCAGTTCAACATTTACGATCTTGATCATGAGCCTGGTTCCTTTTTTCGCGAAAATGTTTTCTTTCGTATAGGTAACGATAAACCAACCTTTGCTGCATGATAAAACGAATTTTCTTCCTCCCTCAGCTCATGTTCGTGTCCTTCGTGAGTAACATTATTCAATTCGCATTTATAGTTTCCACTTCCATCAACTCGTTTATCAAGGTTGATGCTGACACAGTCGGGCTCCATGAAACACAGCGCTCTGCAAAACCGTTTTTCCATGACTTCAATGATACGGATCCTGTGGTTCACAAGGCGTTTGCCAGCAAATACCATCCCAGGCCTGAACTCTAAAGTACGGCATTGGTCTGCGTCTGGACAGTCAGAATGAATAGATAATAATAACTAAATGAAAGCGATGATGATAAGAAAATTGATAAAAATGATAATAATAATAATTGTTACATAAACTACTGTGTTACACATGGATTTTTAGCCCCGAGAAAAGCCGTAACAACACACGTGAACAAATACGATATTTTTCACGTGCCACTCGGTCAGGATGATGAATGAACAGCAAAGCCTTCACCATTCTTAGTCAAAGGTCGTTTGTCGGAATTTTCTCGGGTTATAGCGGCTAAAACATTGAAGAATCCGTATCACTTACAGACAGAGACGTTCAAACTTTCCTAGAAGGGAAAGAAAACCAGTATACGAAAAGAAAAACCGAAAGTTACGTATTCAGTGGCTTTGCTAATGGCATTTCTCGCGGCTGAGAACGAAAATTGACCATTGGAAGATTTGCCACAGGCCGATTTGGTTTTTGTAGTGATCAACGCATTCAACCATCTCGAGCCTTGGCGCCAACCCACTGTGCGATTTTTATTCGGGGACTGTCGATTCCTTTATTTTCATTCCTTAATAAGGTTGGCTTTTTTTGTCAGTAAAGAGCTATTGTGTTTATATGATAAACAAAATAATACACGGTTGCTTGTGTGCAACTCGACATCTCATTCGTTCACTGCGCTCACTCGTGAGGTATCGATTTAAACACTCGAAGAGAAATTCCATGTCTGCGCGCGCCTATGTATTATTCTCTATTTGTAATATTAGAAATATTAAAAGTCTCAATAGATGAAGATAATGATAGTGATAACGATAACGATAAAGGGAAGAATACCTGTATCTATTTGTCGGCCAAGCTCCTATTTGGTATTTGCTTGAAAATAACTGAATTGTACCAGATATTGTGGCTAACTGTCTGATAGCACGCGTCATATTTCAGTTCACTTTCAGGTCAAAATATACCAAATTACCACCATTATTTACCGTCGTTGGGAAAACTTGTGTTACCCACTTTTAAAAAGATTTAAGTGTCAAAAAAAGTCGGCAATTTGTTTGTGGTTTCCAGCCGTGTTGCTTATCAACAGGATGTCGGAGAAAACGTTTATTCCATCCGAGGGAATATCGGACACTGTTAGCGAAGAAAACCGATGCAGTGAACACAAACAAGAAGAGCTGCCCAGCAAACAGATAATCCCCCCCTCGTCCTTAGAAGACACTTTTCATAAATAACAACTTTTCAATCATAAAATTCCAAAAATATAAAAAAAAATTCAAAGAACGGGGTACATCACTGCAAGAATACGATGATGAAGGAGTCGTTTAAAAGCACATGACTGACATAAACGCCGCTCAGTGCTAATTTGCCTAAACTGATGCCTCATACTCATCGATTCTATAACAACTCACTGAGTGGCATGGAACACGGGTAAATAACTGACATAACAAATTATGCGCTAGATAGGAAATATACAGAAACTTTTTATCATGAGGATGAGTGAAACTACTGGTTTAAAATAATGACAGGGCTTAAATCTCAAGCAGGACTTAAAAACACTAATTTACCCTCAGTATCTTCACGTCAGGGATGATTAGGAACGAAACTGACCTTGCGACGTGACAGAATCAGACATCAAAAGGTAAACCGGTAACAGAAGATAGATAGGAATCGAATCTGACGCAGTGTGGGAACGCATTCTGAGACTGACTTCCCGAGAGACTTGCAAATTGCTGTGGAATATCTTCTATTATTTATGATCACACTTCTATGATTAAACTCATTGACGTTCGTTAAACTAATGAAACAAAGATGTCATTGATTTCCATTTAGCATGGTCCCCTTCATCATTGTGCCAACTGTCATATAATTCAATAGATACTACTAATTTATTCAAATATTTCACTGGGCGTCATGTCAAGTTAGTTAATAATTGATTATGTAGTGTATGATAATAGTGTAGTTGTAATAATGTGGTTGATAATTAGTAAATAATTGCTAATGTTTATTTTATTTGGACTTTACTTATTTGTACTTTGAAGCGGTAAAAGTCTCAAAATCGATTTCTCTCCATTTACTGTGAAACTAACCAGGAATATAATATTATGTAGATGCAGTTGGCTTTTATTTGTAGAAAAAATGAAGAATTTCATGTGATTTTTTTCCATCTTTTTCCATGTGCTTTATTCCAATCAACACACATTTCAAGATCAGTAATATTTTGTACGTTTTAGGTTTTATAATTGTTTTCATTAAGATCTTTATCACTATCGCTTATGTACAGGTTTGTTCTGTACACTCCAACTTTTATGTGTTATGATTTATACAGTTTAATGATTTGTATCTTTATGAAATAACATAGATTTAGTTGTACCTGCGATGAGACAGAAATGAAGAGATGAAATATTGGGCTCAAATAGTCCGCCTAACAGAAAACTCGTGGTAAGAGTGTAGTGACAAAGATGGCAATCTTTGTCAATTAAGGTCAGCTCGTCGGCAAATGATCGTCACGAAGTCTCTGATACAAAATCGACGCACAGGTCAGTTGTTGCAACGAAACGAAGCAGGATTTTGGATGGCGGATGAAGAGAGGATCCCTTGTTTAGGGCGATCAAGCTTAGAGTATTCCATAAAAATATCACAAAGGATAGAAAATGTTGATTATTGCGATTAGTATGGTATATTTGTGTAATCAGCTCTTATGCTTAAACGAGTCAGAAACGATATTGAGCATGTTGATGAAAATAAGCCTTCATAACCTGCTTGAAACAATATAACTTTCATTAAGATGCGGGGCAAAGATGGCTTATTAGCATAACCGCCACTATACTTACTCAGAAAGTGAGTGGGGCCTGTCGATTCTCGCACATGCCCAAGAGTCCGTCGATCCCCGCAAACTATTTGTCTTGGTACTCAACATTCATTTCCATATCTCCGTAAATGGAGGAACGCGTAGAGTATTTTGCAAATTAAAGACTAAGGATAGGCCCAAAAACATTGCCCGGTTAACACACTCAATTTGCCATCCAATAGAGAGAAGTAAAAACAACAAATTTATCTCTTCTAACTTTTGAAGTAAATAATCATAATAATTAAAAAAAAACTCACTATAACCATAATCCAAAAATAAAGGCGTTTAAAAAACAAATTTCAGGAGATTACAAGCTTGTCTTGAGTGAGTTTGTGACAAGACGCCCGAATGGTGAGGGAAGAAAAGATAGAGAACTGAAAATAAAAAAGGCTTGAAAAGATGTCAGAAAATGCTATGCACTTTGGCCTTTTCTCATCCTGCAAGGTAAAACCGATTCTCCAAAACAGAATTAACACGTTCAAAAACCATTGTAGGGGTCTAGAACTGAATTTCATCCCAGGAGTTTCTTTAAAAACTCTCTATCCAGATTTCTGTTGTTAAATTGTCGTAGCCGTGACGGGTAAATTTTTCAAGGGCTCAACGATTTACGATCTATTTTTTTTATTATCAAACAACCCGGTGCTCGACACCTGTTTAAGAGAAACAAAGACAAAACAATTTATGCCGATCTTTCATTCAGGAAACCCATTAAAAATGTGGAAAAACGAAAAGAAGCTACTAGAAATTGATTGCAAAGACGCACACCGATGTGGTAATCTGGGAAGTTTTATCTGTTTAAAGAGTTCCATGATCCAGACTCAAAATAAAAGTTATTCTAATGACATTTTCCTATTAATGGCAAAATGTCACTTTGTTCCTCTTCACTTTAATCACCGCTGCCAACATTGGAGGCTTCATCTAAAATCACACCAGTCTACGAAAATATCTCAAGGAGCTCTACAAACACGTTAAAATGTATAACCATAGCAAATATTCACTGAAAGTGAAAAGATAAAACCTGGCTTCAAAATATTAATGGCGGAAAGTACCTCTCACAGTTTGTCTGTCTTTAGGAGAAACGTGATGAAGAAGTTATTTTTCTTTCCCACGAATTGCATGGAGGGTATTAGTCGACATCACGCCCCTAAATTATAGTGATTTTGATGAAGCAATTTTGAAAACCACAAAACACTCCATAGAACCACCGAGAGAGCCTACATGGCAGCTTATTTTTTCAGTATTAGTTCACCAATTAAAATTTCAAAGGTAAGCAATACTAAGAGAACATAAAAAAGTTAGGGTTTACAAAAGACTAAAAAAATCGCCTTCTGAAGGCGGACACTTTAAGCCCTCTAGTCTAAAGTATGCATCCCGAATGCATAAATAAAGGATAATTAACTAAAAATTTCAGTAAGAGTAAAGCAAGTAAATTACTACATTGAGTTTAATCCGCTAAAATAACTGTCGAAATAAAAGACGCGATGTAACCTCGCGACGACTGGTAGCAACAAAAGTACCCTTAACTCGGCTTGTCATGGTCTGAACCACACAAAATCCAACATGCAATATGGATCAAAAACGTGATACAATATGACATGTTTGTCCTTTTATTATTTGAGACCTCAGCTGATTTCGTCTCAAAGACGTTTTTTCTATTCGAATCCGTCGAAGCGTTTATAACGAAAGCATCTGCAATCAAATGGCTATGGCATAATGAAAAGCGTATAGAACTATTAAAAGCTTTATTGATTTGATCTTTACAATAACACACAATATAGAGAGTGAAAAACAGTGGATATAATTTTCACATAAACTGCGGTGTTATATAAGGATTTTCCAGCCCTGAGACAAGCCGTAACAACACACGTGAAAAAATATCGTATTTTTTCACGTGTATTGATATAGCCAACCAGCTGCTTACACATCACTCGTCTTTGGCGCCACCCGATCAGGTTTATGAATGAACGGCGAAGCCTTTACGATTCTCAATACAAGCTGTCACAAAATCGACATCTCGACATCTCACTCGTTCGCTGCGCTCACTCGTGAGCTATCGAGGTAAACACTCGAAGGGAAATTCCATATCTACGCACACCTATGTACTATTCTCTATGTGCTAAACATGATACTTAAATTTTCTTTTTAATCTGTATATTTAACACTTAGGTACAACACTTATTTATGATTACTGGCTATATCTTTTTCATGAAGAGGGAATTCTTCAAAAACAAACAAAACTATACTCACAAATTTTCTTCTGGCGAAAAATGCTTATATCAGCGGAGAGAGCTTACATGCAAAATACCTTCATTGCTCTTAAATTTCCTCTAATAAACTTTTAGAGCGCAACTTAGCACTCAAGATGACAGAAAATGTGAGATAATTGCGAATGGCCTATGTTTCACTGCGTCTTAACTTTTCTTTGTCCGCTTTGGAGGGGAGCGGAGTCACAGAGCAAAGGGAACCTTTTTTTCGCGAAACACTGAGGGGAAGGGGGATGATTGAAGTCTTGTTTCACACATTTACAATCCTTGAGGGGGCTTCTAAATTTTTCAACCTTCCTCCTCAAGAATCTCGATACTTTTATATCACGTTTTACGGAAAGGTAGCCTTCTTTGAAAAAAAGCAAATTTTAGATGCTGACGACTGGCCAATGGAGCAGGCCATCGGGGTGGACGCTTCCTTAAGAGGTCTATTGTATATATCACAGGTAAAATTTTAAAGCTATTCTACTGAACGAAAATGTATCCCATGGCTTTAATGTATTTGTCACCATTGTCAGGGTACATAATAGCAACGTTACCGCACGAGTTATTATCGTCATATGATCCTGCGCCACCAAAACCAATTCTTGAATCACATAGATCGCAGAAATTCAAATACTCGTTGGAAACGATCCCAATCCTTGTTTTAGTCACTACACCGTCACAATTGAAGCCCTCCATGTTGCAGTGCAGCTGCAAGGAAGCCTGCGAGCCTATCAGTGTCTTCCACGTGTCCCGACCCAATGAGGTGTTGCGGTATTTTCCATCAGCAAGCAGTGAGTACAAAGATTCAGCCTCTCTGTTAATGACAATAAAGTTGAGCTGGTGGTCAACCTTCATACCGAGACAGATCTTGGAGAAAGGTGTATTCCAGTATGTCGGTAACTTGGTCTCTTGCATGTCAAACCCAGTTTTTCCTCCTGGTAAGTTGAAGGAGTTTTTGTCGCTCCAGTACTGGGAATTATAATGGAAGGTCCTCTGAAACATTAACACCGATCTCTGTTACTTCGATTCAGTTCTCTTTCCTTTCTTATTATGCTTAGTCTGTCACACAAAAGCATTCTAAATCTGATCCCACAATACGACAGTCTGGATATCAGTTCTTTGATTCCATTTTTCAATTATTTGACTCCAGTTTTACGTGATACGAAAATAAGCCCCGATGATGAAGAATCACTCACCGTTTACTCCTGTAAACATTGCATGTCTCAATGTGGAGCGTCACTCAAATTATACAGGTTTCAAACTTCCATAAATCAAAAACGCTTTTGAAAATAAGGACGTATATGACATGTAAATGTCGTCTACACGACCCTCTTAACATACTTTAGGCCGACAAGTTCTTTTATTATAAGAACAAGAAAAAGTTTTATTATTAAAAGTTTTTCAATTCATGCTGAATGGTTGCTCAAAACCAGCGATATTTATTTATTAGAAAATCCAAAAAATCTGCTACATGACTTTTCTCTTGCGAATGCATGACTCCACCACACTCGCCCGAGTGCCCTTTGAGAAAAATGTACTTACAAACTCAACTGAAGATATGACACGTTATCAGTGTTTTGAAAACTTTCAAGTACCTTGCGGCCATCTATTTTCATAACCAGCGTCCATCCACCACCTCCGCATGTACCAAGACTAGTCATAAGACAATACCCTGGAAATGAAACTGAATCCACATTCAAGGAATAGGCGCGGTTACCTTCGGACCTGAACAACAAGAGCAGTTGATTTTAAACTATCCAAAAAACCGATATAGATCCTAATGGTAATTTTAGAGAAGCTATATTCACAGGTTGTATAGCAATCGTTTCGAACTATCAAAGAGAAAGTTTGCGTTTCTCTATGTTATCCATATCGTTCTTCGCTCTCACTAGATAGGATGATCAGGTCAGTGGGCTCGATATCATATAAGGGAACCCTACAGTTGAAATAAATAAATTCAAGTCTTTTTTAAACATTAATCATTCTTGTTAAACGTAAGATCAATATGTGTTTTACCAGTCGAAATTTCCCTCAATAACGCATATTTAGCACTCAACTCAGGAACCTTCAACTTTAGATGGAATATTAGTTAGAAAGACTGGATCAGGGACAGTTCCGTATTCCAAAGCTGGTTTCTTGAATTCAATTTTTAAGTCAGTACATTTAATTTGGAAATCCTGGTTCGTGATCATGACATATGCTCAACTTATCATTGTGGCTTTCAATAGTTCGACCCACCCTATCATAAGTCTGTTAAAGAAATGCTCGAGGAACAGACACAATCTAATAATTCTCGACAAAACTTAAGCTTGAATTGACATGACGTAAGTTGAACGATTAGCTTTGGAAGAGGTCCTTAAATTCAGTCCCTCAGCCTAATTCATCAGTTGCAGTAAATCATTTCACCAGAAGATTGTCACTTACGAGTCAAGCAGATCGCTGCAGCTAGTTCCTAAGGAAAAGATGAGATTGATAAAAAATTGTCGAGAATAAACCATGCCATATATAGTTCCTGACATAAAAATTTTTTTAGGGGAACTTGGACTTCATAAAAATCACTCCAGCAACTTAGTAACGCAATTAGCATATTTTAATCTTGTTCAGAAATCTAGTTCTGAATGGAGTAGTTTGAAAAAATATCTGGGAATTTAAAAAATATATTGTATCATTTTTGCACGAATTTATCCGAATTGACACAAATCCAACGAGTGTAAGTTAACTGTGACTGGAAGTTGACCAAATTATAAGCAATTTGCACATTTGGGAATTCAAATCAGAATTTATAACTCCACTCGAGCGTGTTCACCAGTAGAGCTAGGGATTTAGTATTCATCTTCATTTTTATAGGTATACTTACCTATTTTGCACTTCTTCCCAGTATAACCAAACTGACATACACGTGTACAAAGGTAACCCTTTTCCGTGAATCCATTTAAGCAGGTCGTATTCTGAGGACATGGGTTACTTAAGCAAGAGTTCTGTCGATAAATAACAGACACAACGCATAATTTTTTCAAACTCTGAGAAGAACTGAAGGTATCGTAAACTTAAGCTTCAGTTTGAAGTTCAGAGGGGTTAGTCTGAAACAGACGAAAAGATTACAAATTTTCATGAAAGGATAAATAAACAAAAAGTAACACAGGGAAAGCCAAAGATTACCATAGAATCATATGCAGTCGAAATATCTCACCTCACTGTTTTGATACACAAACCCTTCTCGTGTTACAAGATCTTCAGGGTGCTGAATGTGATCAGAATCACTCAGCTGACACAAAACTTGGTCTTTTATTGGAGGACCTATGTTGTATGACACACATTTGTCGTTCAAAGTGCATCGCCCTCTACAGGAACTACGCATTCCCAATCCCAAGGTTATGTTCTTAATGACATGATTAACAAGTGCTTTGTTATGAAATGGTGAGCCAAACGAGAGCCGCCGGCAATGATCTGGGAAGACAAAAATAAAAAGTCAGCATTTTCTTGGCTAAAAATAAAAATAAAATAAGCCGCCATCATCACGATTTAAAGGAGCGTGGGCGGAGTTAATATGTCAGGCTTCCAAACAAAGGCGCTGGTGGTAAAGCCGATTTGTAGTGATAATTTTAAACTTATCCCACCCAATTGTATGGTTATTCTAAAATTCAATTTAAAATTCTCTAGTTACAAGTAATAGCACTTCTGATGAAAAGGAACCAGCGACTGGTTTTGCTCTTATTCCTTACACTCAGGTTGTTACGGAACCCATCAAGATAATTTTGAACAGCCACATCGTTAAAGTTACTCAAGACCCTTTACAGACTTCAGGGCATATTTTTGCCAAAGCTAGGGACCCTGTTACGAAAGAACAACAAACTGACACAATTTATTCTATTCCTTGCAATGACTGTAACAACGAATACACGTTTGAAAACGCGATTTTGTTTTGCAAAAAAGGAAAGTCAGTTTTATCGGAGCACACATGCCTGACTAACCATACAATTGGGTGGGATAAGTCTAAAACTATCACCAGTAATTGGCGAGCGCCTTTGTTTGGAACTCTAACATATTGACTCCGCCCACGCTCCTCCCCACCTGATGAAGGCACTAGACAGTGAGTGTCGAAAGGTTGGATCTGTGAATTGTAACCTCGTAGGTTGCATTCATTAAATCTTTAAACCAGAGTAGCACCAAACCATGTCTGATTATCCACCCGATTGCCATGTGAACTTTAATGTATTTTACTGGTGGGTCACATGGCTATTCCTTTGTTTTCATGCAAATCAGTCTCTCTAGCCGAGTCGACGACATGACTTTTTGGCAACGACATGTCATTATCAGATATCATAATAAGAAAAGATTACTAAAAATATTGTTATAGGAAAATTTACTGATTCTTCCGTGTGTTTGTTTGAGACACAAGTACTCATTAACTTTCCACATATAATCATTCGATTTCAGTCAAGTTCTTTCATTCTAGTAAGTCAAAAAAATGTATAAAAAGCCACAGTAGTTTTTGAATAGTAAACTAAAAGATTTTTTGCTTTGTTTCTTGCTTTCATTTTACACCTGCATGTCGGTACTTTGTTCACCATTACCAGTGAAGTTTTAGATAAATATAACTGTTAATGGTCTTTCTGGAAAAATTGGTTCTCATGATAGTTGGCAGCTGAGTTTGTGCTCATAATTTTAATTTCCTTTCATACGATAGGTTCCCACACCAACCTTGCATAGATAAGCAGAAATTTGAAGTTGCTTTTCCACTTTTATTTCCTAAGCTGATCTGTTCTAATTACGGTAGTCGGGGGTGGAAGCTGAATAATGGAACCTTGATTATTCATTCTTCTTGGTTTTTTTTTCGAATTATTCATTATTCTTTTTTAAATTTTGTTTGGTATTCATTCTTCTTTACCCCTTGAACGTGAGCCAGATTTTTCCTCGTTAAATTCGATTTCAGGTTTTATTCATGATTATACATTTGATCATAGGTATCACACTGTCGCATCATACTGCACACTACTGCCACACCGTGCTACACACGGCGATCTTTTTGTCAAACTAAGCTGATGTTGTATTTTTCGGTGCTATGGTCATTATTATCACAATGTAATTTTCGCTTTAACGGCAACTAGTCTCTTCCGCAAGCAACTCTATCGTCGCACATGCCTTTCTTGCTCCAGTTATTGATGACAAATCTTTACAAACATAACCTGAATGATGTTTGGAAAAACCACAAAATAAGCAAAAGAGAAAAAACATCTGTATGGAGCTTTTATGTGATGAAGTGGGACTTTGTAGGTAAAAATGACTTATCTCTATTAACCAGCATAATGCTTGTGCTTGTGTTACTTGTGTTCACTCGTTTATAGCTTTTCCGACTTCCTCAATCTGATACTAAAGTTAAAGAAAAACTGTTCATTACAAGATATAAAATAAATTTATTCTTTCTGATATTCTTGATAGAACTATATAGCTCCAAATGTAATATCAGTGGCTGTTTTTGCAAACTTGAGGTCGAACCCAAACTTGCAAGCACGTAGATTGGAAAATCTGTCAAAAGACGACAAAAAAATAACTATGATACCTATCTTGACAGGTAAGATGGGCTAAGTCACGCAATTCGAGGTAATGTAACAATGACTAGCAGGTTTCAAAATCAACTGAAACATTTCAACAACAGCTCAAAACGTCAAAAGAACGTCAGTAAAAACCGAAGAAAAAAGACACAGGTGTTAAAAACAGGAGGAGATCATAGCGGACTGTTGTCGAAGATAAACTTAACAAACACTAGATCAATGTTGGTCACGTTGAGATCAATTAGTACGAACGTGAAAATTACAAAGCTTTAGAATCTCCTTGTTCATTAAGTTCTCGTGATTTCGGCAATGTGATTGCTACATTTCCAGTTTCATTTTAAGAGTTAATAAATACTGATAAGAAATACGTGACCCAGCCCGTTTATCCGGTCTACCCATTTTGAACAAGGAAAAAGTATCTTCAACATGTCTGGTTATCAATCAAAACAGCTGTAAGCGTGTTGCTGAACGTCCCGACCTAGTGCTGAAAAACATACGAATCCTCATCGGACCCTTCGTCGGATCCTTCATTTTCGACGAGTCTTCTGAGTCAATGTCACTGTTATCGCCACCTTTAAACAGTCGTTCATTCTATCCGCTTTCTCTTGGGGAGCTACCTTGTAAGATCTCAATCCGGAAGCATCATTAATGATCTCGTCAATACGCGCACGGTCTATAGTGGTGTGCGGTGAGTTCCTATCGTCTTGGTAAGCCTCAGAAAAAACGAGCTTGTAACCAATGTAAACGTTGTCGAGCCACAAAATGTACACGAAGTTGTCAATAAACGATAGTTCTTTTCCCTTTCTCTCCTTGACGAGGAGATCCTTTAAAAGCAGGGCAAGGAAAAACTGCCAATGTTCTCTTCTGCGGTTGAGCTTTACAGCGATCACTTGCTTTGACTTGAAATAATAGAGGGATGAAATGGATGAAAACGGCAGCTCTCGGTCTTGCTGTTGTGCGTCATTTTGGCCCTCCATCAAAGCGTTTGTTTCAACATTGGAAGAAGGCTCGCGTTCTTTTAACGAAAACGATATGGCATAAGGAAGATGGGCAGTGTCTTTTTTCGCTCTTGTCCCTGACAGAATGTTGTCTGACACTTCTCCTTAGAGATGTTGCAAATTCCCTCATGTCTTTTGTTTCCTTAAGGGTCATTCTCGCTATTCCTTTTTCAATCAAAGTTACAGGTGGCTTGAGAGGAGGAGAGGAATCCATGGCTTTGTTCGGGTAATAGATCTTAGGGCCGGTGAAGTAATGGAAATGACCTCGATACATTTTCTACTCAAGTTCTCTAACACAAGATGCTCGTACGAGTGGATCCAGAGTCATCGTGAACATATTTAACTGCTGTGTACCTTTTATTATTTCAAACCTTGATCATTAAAGCAAGCCCTTTTCTGAGACATAAAATGGAGATCGCTATCCTGATCGATGCCGAGAATCGTTATAGACAAGAACACAGACAGTGGTTCTCAGAATGGAGTAGTTGTGTTATATTATCGTAATCCTCACTGAAGCGGACCCTACTTTAGATCCAAAAACTTGATTTTGCCTTTGTTTTTCCATGCTGATTTGGCCTGTTCATAGTTTAAGACATGTTCATTACCGTTGCCGAGGTTGATCATCTCAGTGCAATAAATAACGATTGCAATTTTTGCGCGGACATTATTTTTTGTAAAAATGAGCATGCTATCTTTATCGCACGCAGCTCTGCCAAAGCGTCAATGAACCGAACATAAGAGCCTTTTTTTCGCTCTTTCAGGTGGCTCACCTTTCGCTCGCACACCAATCCTGAGAAAACAGAAAGAGTAAGTGACGTCCACAGCGTGAGGTAAATTTGGAAAAAATGATGTATGCTGCCGCACCGGCGGCGATCGACTTACCATTGACAGAGAAAAAAAAAACAATCTTTGTAAACCATGTTGAAATCATGAAGCTTGGAAACTCAGTACCAAACTTTGACTCAACAAGTGGAGATTTAATTTTCATTAAGAACAGGACATCAAATCGATAAAATAAAGCACAGGCGAAAGGTCAAGTCGGTTGGCTGTCTATTCCCAGCGGGGATGTACGATATTTTGGAAAGTTGTCTCCAGATGAGTTACTCTAAACTTCTGGTGCTAACTTCTGGTGCTAACTACATCCTTCAAAATCAATTTCTCCAAATTTATTTTACTATTACTCGATCATAATCGATCTACAAGGGAATTGCTTCGCAGCATTTGTAATTGTTGACTTGATCTGGACGTAGTCGTTTCTCAAAGGCGATGCGCGCCACTTTATGATCATGATGCGAGGAAATTTCTTACTGGAATTCTCTGATTATTTCGTCGAAATACGCACGCAGAATGGAAATCCGTACCTCGATTCATCCTTCCGGCGTCTCTTTGGGGATTGGAACCTGGATAGGGAGAAAGAAAAAAGGGGGAATAGTCAAAAAAGTGTTGTACTGATGTCATGAAGAAGTTTATTCGAAGTTTCTGATTCACTTTTCATTGTTGTCATCATCGTATCACAAATCGATCGCAAAATCTGTTTGGTACTGACCTGCTGGTTGACCGCCTTGGACGGCGCCGTCTTTCAGGTGACCAGGTGCATGAACGTTTGCCGAGGGAAAGACTTTTATCATATCCAAAGCATTAAAAAGATAGATTCGAATAGACTTGAAATCGGCGCACAAACCAATATAGATATAAAATTGCCTTACCATTGATCGCGACTTCTTTTTTTCTCTTTCTTGCTTTTACCCATTATTACCCTTTCGAGAACCGACCAGACACAAACTCGCGAATTAAACGTCAAACGGTGCCATAATAGCACATTTGACAGGAAACCTGTCAAGCTGCCAAGCTGTGAAGTCGTCTTACAACTCGAAACACTTTCGGCTAGAAGTTTCGCCGGGAGACTTTTTGCGTCGCTTGTAGTTTTACTCTGCACATTGTTGATTTCACTTAAAAAATAGTTTCTGAAGATATATCAGAAAATACATAAACAAGGCAATCAAATAGGAAAGTGGTATTTATTATTCCATTGGCTTGACTACGTTATTCATTATTCCCGAGGTTTCCAAACCCAATTATTCATTATTTACTTTTAACTTAAACCTCGTTATTCATTATTCAGCTTCCACCCTCAAAGATAGGTATATTTTCAATATCACAGCTGTGAATTCTCACCTAAGTTTCCTATTTTTAATGGTCTAGAGTTTATTTCATCCTCTTCCTTAATTCTTATAGATGGAATATTTAAGCAGAAATCGTTTACTTCAAAGAGACCTTTTCCGCTTCTTTTGTTATACTGTTCAAATATGGTAGATTTAGCGAACAATGGAACCTCACACCAGTTCATATTGAAGCAAGTACTTTGTAAAGCTTTCTCGATTACATAGACGACTGGGTGCCGACTACAAGTTTATTTCTGACTCTGACATGATGTATGTTAGAGTGCGCTACGAATAAAAGTCTACTGTGGAACCAAAAGCGCTGTCCTATCCTTGTCGTCCGTAAAAGCTCATTTGAAGTAGATCGTCGTGTACCAGGAAATCGTGACGAGTTTCCGTTCTCGCAAGCCGAGTGGTCTCTACCGAGTTTTTTTCTCCCGTTATTGTACGTTTCTCGCGAAGTCCAGTTTAATGCACGAAAACCTAACGTCACAATATATATATATGTTATTTGCCGGCTGGGAGGTCCGTATGGTGAAAAACTGTGACCGAGGTCTTGAAAATACTGCCCGAGGCCGTAGGCCGAGGGCAGCATTTTCAAGACCGAGGTCACAGTTTTCACCATACGGACCGACCCTTAGCCGGTAAATAACATATTTATTGTTTTTAAACTTGACGAAATTCTTTCCGAAAGAACCCGAATGATTTATGGACGTAAATACGGCAAGATCTTCCATAAACTGAACAATTTTTGAGTGGGTAAATGGTAGTTAAAATAGAGGTGATGCAAATTTAAGAGAGATGCCTCAGCGAAGCATTTTCATTTCCGTAACGATAAAGGTGATTTAAAAGGCTTCCAAACAAACTTTGAAACATTATTTTTACAAGTATCTGTCACAATCTGACACCTGTCAATTAGAGAGCGCGCAAGAAAAGAAAAAGAGTAGGAACATTTGAAAACAAACAGAACTAGTTTGGCAGGGACTGTCACGACAATGTTTTCTTCAAAATCAGTTAATGATCTAACGGAAAGTATTATTCACTCTCATCGACGATTCATTCATGTACGAAGATTTACCTCTGTTCATTAAGTAAACAGCGAGGAAAGTAATTGTGAGTAAATTCATTTTTTTTATTTTGAAGTTGTGAGAGTTTGCTCGTTTGTTTGCTGTAATGGCGTGTTTAACTCTGATCTTTCCTTCACAAAAACTAAATTCGAACGGCACACTCCAACGAGACACAAGGGAATGTAATGCGGCCTTTTCTCAAAAAATTCCTTCAATTTGTGTTGTGCAATTTAAGGTACAAATGTCCAAATTGAACGGAATTGGAAAGACTCACCAGGAGCGTATATTTGTTGTAGAACTTAAATTAAAACTTCGCTCGCTCTTTCACTATGAACAAATTGCTCGAGAAAATTCAGATATTAAATGAATGAAAGTTCCATCGTTCAGTTTAACTGTAACCAAATACCTCACGTTTCAACTTTCTGGGTACTTTTTGTGAACGATTAAAATTAATTGCAGACGGTTTTTAGGCCGCTTGTCAACCAACGTAATGACACTATTGTTTATACAAATTCATTCTGAAACCAATATTTTTCTGTCAACCAAAGTGATTTGATAGAGAGAAAGAGAGGATTCATAAGTTATTTATCGGCTTGAGGTAGTGACCGACGTGTTTGCTTAAAAATACTGCCCAGCCGGAAAACGAGGTATATTTATGAAAAATGACAACGAAAGTTGGGATGTACTCGGCGACTCACGAATGCGTTACCGTGGCCCGTGGGCAGAGATAGGAAAATACTGACCGGGTAAAGAACCAATCAGATTGCAAGATTCGTTACCGTGCCCTCTAAAAAAACAATAAGTTATATATGAAACGAAGGTTTGAAAGACATAAAGAATAACACTTGGGCGCGCGTAGATATGGAATTTCTCTTCGAGCGTTTTACTCGATAAATCACGAGTGAGCGCAGGGAGTGAGATGTCTAGTTGAACACGAGAAGAGAAATTCCATATCTACAAGCAACCATGTATTATTTTGTTTATCATATAAACACAGTAGCTTTACTGGGAAGAAAAAGCCGACTTCATTAATGAATGAAAATAAATGAATCGACAATCCTCGAATAACAATCGTAGAGTGTGTTGGCGCTGACTCTTAAGATGGCAAAATGTGTTGAATCATGATTACAAAAACAACTATGGTCGTAATTTTCAATTCACAAAATTCACATTTATTGACTTTGTCCTTACCGACAGTAGAAGTCTTTCAGATAAAACGGCCAAAATCTTCCAGTTGTCGATTTTCATTCTCGGACGAGAGAAATGCTAACACCAAGGCCACTGAATACGCAACTTTCGGTTTTTATTTTTCACTTCTTTCGCACAGATTACTTGTCCTTAAAGATTATTCGGTCCTTGTCGGTGTTTGCCAATCTTGCCTTAATATCTCGCTTCACACGAATTACATTTAATTGGAAACAAGGTATCGTTGGTTGATTAAGTAGGCCTTTGTTTACATCACTTTAAGATCTTTAGATCTTTTTTCTGCTAGTGACACTGCTGTATTAATTGACAGATTTTCGTACTAAGGTTACGTAATGTGGTAAATTCAAAAAATAAAATAATAAAAGTATTAAGTTAAAAGAATTAAGCAATGTCTGCCAGTAGCGAAAACTATACTATACAGTTGCAGTTACCACTGACAAGTTACGATTTATACTCTTAGATTCTCAGTATTTACGAGCGTTTGATCGTGGTTTTCCTCTTTTTTTTTTTTGGTTGTTTTTACTTCAGAAAGCGGAAACCTGCTGACATGTATAAAAAATGTCCATTTCTCGTCTTCTTTGGAGCGGCCGATGGAAACTTCAAGGAGAAATACAGCGTCACGCCATCGTGATAACGTACATGTTTATGACAAATGACCGGTGTGAGGATAGTTTCGTGCAGATCAGCCGACTTCAACATGTTTTTAATGACATACAAAAGTAGAGGCAGGCTCGCAGAGATTTTTACACATTTAAAAAAATAGAATATTTTAACCAGCTAGGTGGGTAGTTCAAGAATCGGTATACTTTTGGAGAAATTCAGATAAACGTTTTCCCTGTTTTACCCGACAACAAAAATGACCGAAACTGTACCGAGATAAATAATCTATTGGTGTGTTCACATTCACTCCCAGGGAAAATTAAATGTATTAAAGTGAAGGCAAATGATGTCACTATGTATGGTAGAAGTGCCAATTTGTAATTTTGTATTTAGCTTGAGATAGAGAAATAAACATTTCACTCTTTTCTTGTGACGTTTTTGAATGAAAATGAGGCCTCAGGCCTCGAACAAGCAGCCGTTGTTACTATGGCCAAAAGAGTGCTGTAACTCTTAAAATAGGCATTTCTGTGCATCCCCCCTGAGTGCCTAGCTGAATGCAAAATTTGAAGGGGGTTGAAATTTTCATTTCCCGAGATGTTTAATTCTTACAGAGACTTGCTCTTAAGTAACATTAATGACAATGGCAATCGTTAGCGACAATGTCTGCCAGTATCGGCAATAACAGTTTGCAGGTATAATAAGGTTTTTGGCGACGAATGACTGTAAGTGATGACTTTCTTTCAAACAAACAGTTGTTAATTTGTTCAATGAAATTCGAAAACTTTCACTCGAATTTTACACGAGAATGCGAAAAAGAAAAGAAAAAAACCAAAAAAGGAAGGAAAAACTCATGGCCGTTGGCGTGTAACTAAATGTAAAGGTCTTCTGTCTAAATGAAATTACCATTCACATCACAACAGAAACTAAAACGACTCGTTTGGTGTCAAAATTTTCCCATTAAAGCACAAGTATATATTCCCCAATTGAAGAAAGTCTTGAATACAGATTCACTATCCATAAGCAGTTCTTATAAATCAACCTAACTAAAGATTTATGGCGTCTGTCACTAAAAAAAACAGCAAAAAAAGGGGAAGATTGTAAAAGAACGGAAATCAATTAAGGAAGAAAAGCTTGAACTCTACCTACCTTCAAGCGTAAAAGTCGTTCTCCAAAAGAGAGCGGGCACAAAAAGCAAGAATTTCATGGGTGACGAACTGAATTTCATTCTCGGATTTTCTTTGAAAACATTTGTTCCAGATCGCCCTTGCCAACTTAATGTAACTGCAACGAACCAATTTTTGAGTGGCGCCCCGATTTAGGAATTAGACTGTCGGATACTAATCACCTGTTTTATCGAAAGAAGAAGAACAAATTATAAATTAAGGAAACTCATTCATAAATGGAGAAACTAAATATTGATATGAAATTGAGGAGGAGATGTCATGCCGTAAAGTTAATGAATGAAAATAAATGAATCGACAATCCCCGAATAACAATCGTGGAGGGCGTTGGCGCTAATTCTTAGATGGAAAGATGCGATGAATCATGATTATAAAAACAACAATTGTCGTAAATTTTCAATTCACAAAATTCTCATTTATTGACTTTGTCCTTACCGACAGAAAAAGTCTTTCAGGTAGACGGCCAGAATCGGCTGGTGGCAAATCTTCCAGTAGTCGATTTTCATCCTCAGCCGAAAGAAATGCTAACACCAAAGCCACTGAATACGTAACTTTCGGTTTTTTTTTAAGTATAATGGTTTTCTTCCCCCTTCTAAGAAAGTTTGAACCTCACTGTCTGTCAACGATACGGAATTTTTAGCGTTTTAGTTCCGACAAAAAACTTGTATTTAGAATCGTGAAGGCTTTGCCGTTCATTCACCAACCTGACCGAGTGGCGCCAAAGGCGAGTGATGTGTCAGCAGCTGATTGGCTATATCATCACACTTAAAAAAAAAATAAGATATTTTTTCTCGTGTGTTGTTACCGGGCTTTTCTCAAGGCCAGAAATCCCTGTATAACACCGCAGTTTATGTGATAAAACGCGGTACAACGTCATAGCTACACCAGCCTGCTACGCGGTAATTTAGAAAATGCGATATCCCAGCGGTTATCGAAAAAGCCCAAATGATGACAACAATTACACAAGTTCGTTTCAGAGTTACAGCGTGCCTGAATCTTTGCCTCAGCAACAAGGCGAGAAGTCTGTCCACACTTATTTCGCTCATCGTTAAGAGAGAAACTAAAGAAAGAATATAGTAGCTTAAAAAACTCATCTTCAGAGCATGGTGAGAAAGTTTCCAATCCTCACGAACTAAGGACAGCCAATAAACAACAGACGAGGGCTCTGATATGAGACCGACGCAGAGATCAGTTATTGCCAGACAACGATACAACAGTTTGGCAGGCGGATGAAGAGAAGATTCCTTGCTAAGGGCGATTAAGATCAGAGTATTGCCAAAAAAGCCCAAAAGGAAAAAAAATGTTAGTTCTTGCGATGATCATCAAATGGTTGTTTATATCATCTTTCCAGCCGGTAACACAAACTATGTTTTCCAATGTTTGGGTATCTTCTCCGACATCTTTAGATAGGTTTGCTCGCACCATAAATTCAAAGACAATTTGTATATTTATATAAACTTCCTAGAGAGGTTGTGAATATCTTTAAAGATTTTGGCTTGTATGTTTTCAAGATTTACATGTCGAGGTTTTTTTTCGATGACATGCAATATTGCAGTTTAAACGGCTTTACTTCGTGTCAAGAAGAAGGTCAAATTTCGCTTCGAATTATCGAACAGACTCTTTACACAGAAAAAAAATGTTTGTCTTTTTATGAGGGAATGTATTTTGATCACCTGCTATTTTCAATCACTTTCCTTTTACCTCCATTGCGGTTAGCCGTAAAAACATAGTCAAAAACGCCCTCCGATTTAAATCAGAAAGAAATTGTTAAAATCAAGATGGCGAAATCAGTCATTAAAATTTACAGTCAGTTAGTTTAGTTCCACCGATGGTTTTTTTGGGATTTGTCAAGAAAATTTGGATACTGGAATATCTCTGTCACTTTATAATTCGTTTGCATATTAAAGGTCGACTCCTTGTTAAACCTCTCGCCATTGCACACTTTAGTATCCAAGAATATGAATTCGGAGTTTGGTATTTCAGCCGTGAATTTGGTTGTATCGTGGTGCGGTTTGCACGTCTGAAAAATTCTTCTATTTTGTTTTTGGTTTGTACTCTACAAACAGAAAACGTTGTCATAATACCAATACTCTTCCAAACTAATGGTTTATTTGTGCTCCAGTTGTTAATACTTTTTTTTTCTATTTTTGTTAAGAAAATAGAGGTAAAAGCTACGGCCACTGCCGTTCCATGGTTTTCGCGAAACAGCATTGCATTACCAGATAATAAAGTGCAAAGCGCACTGGTTGAACGTAGCTCTTTAAGAACAAGTCTCTGTAAGAGTCAAACATCTTGGGAGATGAAAAATTTCAACCCCCCTTCAAACTTTGCATGCAGTTAGGCACTCAGGGGGTATACACAAAAATGCTCTTTTTAAAGGGTGCAGCACTTTTGTAGCCATGGTAACAACGGTTGCTTGTTCGAGGCCTGGGGCCTCATTTTCATACAAAAACGTCGCAAAAAAAGAGTGAAATGCTTATTTTTCTATCTCAGGCTAAATACAACATTACAAATTGGCACTTCTAACATACATAGTGACATCATTCGTCTTCACACTGACACATTCAATTTTCCCTGGGAGTGAATGTGAACACACCAATAGATTATTCATCTCGGTACAGTTTTGGTCATTTTTGTTGTCGGGTAAAACAGGGAAGACGTTTATCTGAATTTCTCCAAAAGTACACCGATTCTGGAACTGAAACTACCCACCTAGCTGGTTATAATAGTCTAGTTTTTAAATATGTAAAAATCTCTGCGGGCCTACCTCTACTTTCCATAGGGGCAATTCGCGAACGAAGCTCAAAAATCAGATATTGCATAATTTGGCGATGTTTACATCTAATGTTCTCAACAACAAACGTTTCAGACAGAAGATTTCCGCGCATTCTGAAGTAAAAACAACCAAAAAAAAAAAAAAAAAAGAGGAAACCTTGATTGGACTCTCGTAAACACTGAGAATCTGAGAGTATAAATCGTAACTTGTTAGCGGCAGTACTACATGTAAACCCAGTCGCCGCAATAGCAATTTGTACGACTCGCGCGAAAATCATCATAAAGTGGAGACTTTGAACAACTTAGTATCCCTGCAGTACAGCAAATGGAACAGGGATTTCATGAAAGTCAATCTCCAAAAATTTAGCTTCAGAAATCTTCTGACATATATGAAAAATATCCATTTCTCGCCTTCTTGAGAGCAACCGATGGAAACTTCACGGAGAAATACAGCGTCACGCCATCGTAACAACGTACATGTTTATGACAAATGACCGGTGTGAGGATAGTTTCGTGTACATCAGCCGAATTCAACATGTTTTAAATGACATGCAAGTATAACGGTGTATCTTCAGAGGACTTCGGATCGCTCAAGTTCTCGTGAAAGAAGGTGCAGCACTCGGAATCTGGATGATATGCACACGATTTGAGGTATATGTTTGTAGTTACGTCGAGTAGTCCTCCATGAGGGTTAATCAATTTTTTTAAAAGATGACGACCAGAGGCGAGATTTCTCTTCGGGATATTGCTCATAAGATAACATTCTTTCAAAGCCTTGCACGTTTCATTTGTCTGAAACGTTTGTTGTTGAGAACATTAGATGTAAACATCGCCTTTAAAAAGGGCGTTTTTGTGTATACCCCCTGAGTGCCTAACTGCATGAAAAATTTGAAGGATGGTTGAAAATTGTCATTTCCCAAGATGTTTGACTCTTACAGAGACTTGTTCTTAAATGTGTGTCCTAGAGGCCTTGGTTACATGCGCATAAAATAATGATGATCATGCCCGTCATAATTTAATAGCTCTATACTAATCCGCATACCGGCCATTCACCAAGGCACCTGAGGTGTCGATTCTCGTACAATAAATGTTCGAACCTCGTAAACTAATGTTCATAACATGTAAAGCTATTGTCAGAATATCAACAAATAGAAGAACTAATGTGGAGTTTTGTAAATTACGTACTTAGGCCCGAGTGAAAAAAATTTTGCCAATCTTCAAAGGAGCCGATATCCTGCATCGGAGGCTTCCAAATTTTGGCAAACCAAACAAGTTTGTTTTTTAAACCATTGAACCGTCATCGTCCGTAAAACATGTCTAGATAAATTCAAGAGGGAAAAATACAGTTTTGTCCGCTAGTGTAGTCTTTCACCCGCGATGGCAGGACACAAATTTTCTTCCTTGTCCATCTGACCCTCAGTTTTCGTTTGAGGGAAACGAGGAATTTAAGCGAGTGTCTGACTCGTACCCTAGCCCACTCACTGGCGGCAATTTGAAGAACAATTGGCTTCAACGAGTAGCTCTCCTTCCACTGGAATTATCGAAGCCAGCACAAGTGGTGCAAGCTGCAACCAAAAGATCGGCAGGATAAAAAGAAAGCGAAGTAAAATACATGGTTCCAATCCCGAACCATAACTCCGCCGGACGTGGGGACCTCGATCAAGGACAGTTTCGAAAGCGAGCTCTATGTAAGCGTAGTCTTCGTCTTCTACGTCGGAAAGCTGATACTAGCCGCATAGAAGCCTGCTGATAATGTACCAACAATGTAAAAACGCTTCTTTTTTTTTCAACTGCTTGTGCAGCAGCAACTGCTCACAGCGGTGCATGAATTCGTTTTTGATTGAAATATAAACGACTGTGAATTTTCTCATCCCACTGCTCTGATACATAAACCACTCTCTAGGAACAAGATCCTCCGGATGCTGGACGTGATCAGAATCACTCAGTTGAAATGAAACTTGGTTTTTTATTGCAGGGCCTACGTTGTACGACACACAGTTGTCGTCCAAAGAACATCGCCCTCTACAAGAGCTACGCATTTCCGATCTTAAAATAATTTTCTTAATCATATGACCAACATGGGCTACGTTATAAACTGGTGAGCCAAACTTAAGTAGTCGGTAAAGATTTGGGAGAAGGTACAAAGAAGCATTTTCTTCGCTTGGGCATCGGTTGCTTTACTAGTTTTCATGTGGTTCTCGCCAAGTTAAGCTTGATAACACCAATTGCGAGGCAAAAGTCGTTCTCCTTCCCGTTTCCCCTTTTCAGGAAGCTTGGTGTTATTTACTCGTAGTTCCTATCGGCTCTCAGGGAAATGCAATTAGCTGTTGTCATACCTTCGATTTCAATTATACTGGGAACCTCTTTCATTAATGACGTGCTTAATTGCTATTCATCTATATTTGTGAAAATAAGCCCTCATAATCTGAATAAAACAATATAATATTCACTAAGATGCGACGCAAAGATGGCTTATTAGCATACCCACCATGATGAAGTGGCACCATACTCACTCAGAAAGTGAGTAGAGCCTGGCGCCTAAGGTGCCGATTCCCGCACTAGAATACTTCGATCCTCGCAAACTAAGTGTCTTGGTACTCAACATTTATTCCCAGATCTCAGTAAATGGAGGAAATTGTTGAATATTTTGTAAATTACAGACTAAGAATATACCCAAAAAGATTGCCCGGTTAACACATTCAATTGGCCATCCAATAGAGAGAAACAAAAGCAACAAATTTATCTCTTCTAACTTTTGAAGTAAATTACAAAAAAAATAACTCATTATAACCCTAACCTCTAACCCAAAAAAGGGCGTTTAAAAAACAGATTTCACGAGATCACAAGCTTGCCTTCGCCTCTCAACGAGAGCCTTGACAACAGATTTACAACTCATTTACAGTTTGTAGCCTCAGAGTGAGTTTGTGACAAGACGCCCGAATAGTGAGGGGAGAAAAGATAGAGGGCGGAAAATAAAAAAGGCTTGAAAACATGTCAGAAAATGCTATGCACTTTGGCCTTTCCTTATCCTGCAAGGTAAAACCGATTCTCCAAAGGGGAATTAACACGATCACCAACCATTGTAGGGATCAAGAACTAAATTTCATCCCAGGAGTTTCTTTAAAAACTTTCCATCCAGATTTTTGTTGTTAAATTGCCTTAGCCGTGATGAGTAAATTTTTCAACGGCCCAACGATTTACGATCTATTATTATTTCATTATCAGACAACCCGGTGCTCATCACCTGTTTGAAAGAAACAAAGCCAAAACAATTCATGCCAATCTTTCTTTCAGGAATAAAGGGGGTAAGTTTCTAAAGAAACTGTGGTGCTGCGTCGGTGGGAGAGTATAGCAGGTGATTTAGTGTTAACAACTAGGTTAGAAACGTAAATTGGCCACCGTAAAGAGTTAAGGAAACCCATTGACAAATGTAGAAAAACAAAAAGAAGCTACTCGAAATTGATTGCAAAGACATGCATCCTCAGTTGTCCGTTTATAATATTCAAGCTTTGCCTTAAATAGAGAGCACTTTTTTGAACAATTGCCTATTGCACATGTACATAATTTTGTAAATTTGTGTTTCAAAGTGAGTTTTACGTAAACGTTCAGGTGTTGCCCAGCAGACGGCGTCCAAGTGTCGAAAATACAACTCTGGCATTGTGAATTATTGTGTACTATGGATGGTCATCCAAATAATACGACTCGGTGAAGTGGCCCGTGTGGGTACAAAGAGGCATCTGGCTTGATTATGATTGTAAATCCGAGCTGTTAGTCAATCAACATGCCGTGACAGACCTTGATGATAATGTACTCCAGTAGATCGGCAATTTGGTCGCATGGCGATCATAGCTGATGTGGCAATCTGGGAAGGTTTAACTGTTTAAAGAGTTCCATTATTTGGACTCAAAATAAAAGTTATTCTAGAGACATTTTGCAATTAACGGGAAAATTTCACTCTGTCCTCCCTTTCTTTAATCACCGCAGCCAACATTGGAGGCTTGATCTAAAATCACATCAGTTTACGAAAATATCTCAAGCAAATCTACAAACACGTTAAAATGCATGACCATGGCAATTATTCAATGAAAGTGAAAAGATAAAATATGGCTTTAAAATATGAATGGCGGAGGGCCCCCTTCACAGTTTGTCTGTCCTTAAGAGAAACGTGATAAAGAGGTTCTTTTTTTCACCCGCGAATTGCAAGTAGGGTTCGAGTCGACATCACGTCCCTAAATTATAGTTATTTATGATGAAACAATTTTGAAAACCACAAAACACTTCATAGAACCACTGAGAGAGCCTACATGACAGCTTGTTTTTGTCAGCATTAGGTCACAAATGAAAATTTCAAAGGTAAGCAGTACCAAGAGAACATAAAAAGGTTGCGATTTATCAGACTCAAAAAATCGCTTTATGAAGGGGGATCGATGACACTTTAAGCCCTCTAGTCTTAACTTTGCATTCCGAATGCATAAATAAAGGATAATTAACTAAAAATATCAGTAAAAGTAAAGCAAGTAAATTACTGCACTGAGTTTAATCCGCTAAAATAAGTGTCGAAGTGTAAGACGCGATGTAGCTTCGCGACGACTGATAGCAACAAAAGTACCCATAACTCGGCTTGCCATTGTCTGAACCACACAAATCAACCTGCACCAACTCAACGATTAGGAAAAGAAATAAACGTAGTGCCATCGATTTTCTCTCTTCTGTGAAATTGCGCTATTTTCCGCATTTCTTACGAAAATGTAACCCTGTGCTTCCGCTGCGATCAGAAACGTGATGGAATATGACATGTTTGTCTTTTCCTTATTTGAGACCTCAACCGTGTTTATAACGAAAGCATCTGCGATAAAATGGCCATGATATAATGAAGAGCCGCTTTGGAGGGGAGCAAAGGGATCATTTTTTGGGTTGACACATTAACAATCCTTAAGATGGCTTTTACAATTTTCAACAGTCCTCTACAAGAATCTCGATGGTTTTATGTAACGTTTACGGAAAGGTAGCCTTTTTAAAAAAGCAAATTTTTTTTAGATGCTGACGACTGGCAAATGGATCAGGCCATCAGGGTGGACGCTTCCTTAAAAGGTCTGTTGTACATATCACAGGTAAAATTTAAAAGCTATTCTACTGAACAAAAATGTATCCCATGGCTTTAATGTATTTGTCACCATTGTCAGGGTTCCAAACAGCAACGTTACCACACGAGTTATTATCGTCATATGATCCTGCGCCACCAAAACCAATTCTTGAATCACATTGATCGCAGGCATTAAAATACTCGTTAGAAACGATCCCAATCCTTGTTTTAGTCTTTACACCATCACAATTGAAGCCCTCCATGTTGCAGTGAAGCTGCAAGGAAGCCTGCGAGCCTATCAGCGTCTTCCATGTGTCCCGACCCAATGAGGTATTGCGGTATTTTCCATCAGCAAGCAGTGAGTACAAAGATTCAGCCTCTCTGTTAATGACAATAAAGTTGAGCTGTTGGTCAACCTTCATACCAAGACAGATCTTGGAGAAAGGTGTATTCCAGTATGTCGGTAACTTGGTCTCTTGCGAGTCAAACCCAGTTTTTCCTCCTGGTAAGTTGAAGGAATTTTTGTCGCTCCAATACTTGGAATCATAATGAAAAGTTCTCTGAAACATTAACACCAATTTCGGTTACTTCAATTTAGTTCTCTCGTCATTCTTAATATGCTTAATCAGTCACACAAAAGCATTCTAAATCTGATCCCATAATATGACAGCCTGGACATCAGTTCTTTGATTTCATTTTTCAACTATTTGACTCTAGTTTTCGCGTGATATGAAAACAAGCCCCGATAATGAAAAATCACTCGGCGTTTACTCCTGTAAACTTTGCATGTCTCAATGTGGAGTGTCACTCAAACTATACGGGTCTCAAATTTCCTTAAATCAAAAACACTTTGGGAAAAAAGGCCTCATATGACATGTAAATGTCGTCTACACGACCCTCTGAACAGACTTAAGGCCGACAAGTTGTTTTATTATAAGAATTAGAAAAAGGTTTATCATCAACAGTTTTTCAGTTCATCCTGCATGGTTGTTCAAAGCCAGCTATATTTATTTAATAAAAAATTAAAAAAAAAATCTGCTACATGACTCTTCTTCTGCAAATGCATGACTCCACCACACTCGCCTGAGTTCCCTCTAGGAAAAAATATACTTACAGACTCAACTAAAGAGATAGGAAGTTATTAGTGTTTTGAAAACTTTCATGTACCTTGCGCCCATCTATTTTCATAACCATCGTCCATCCGGCACCTCCGCACGCACCAAGACCAGTCATGTGACAATACACAGGAAATGACAATGAATCCACATTCAAGGAATAGGCTTGGTTGCCTTCGGACCTGAACAACAGGAGCAGCTGATTTTAAAGTATCCAAAAAAAAACCGATATGGGCCTTGATGGGAATTTCAATGTGGCTATACTCACAGGTTGTATAGCAATCATTTCAAACTAGCAAAGAAAAAGTTTGCGTTCCTCTATGTTACCCATATCGTTCTTCACACTCACTAAGATAAGATGATTAAGTCAGTGAGCTCGATATCACATGAGAGAATAGTTGAAATAGGTAAATTCGAATCTTTTTTAAACATGAATCATTCTTGTTAGACGTAAGATCAATTTGTGTTTTACCAGTGGAAATTCCTCTTAATATAGCATATCTAGCACTCAACTCAGGAACTCAACTTAAGCTTTAGATAGGATATTAGTAAGAAAGACTGGATCAGGGAGAGTTCGTATTCCAAAGCTGGGTTCTTGAATTCAGTTCGTGATCATGACATATACTAAACTAATCATTGTGGCGTGAAACAGTCAGACCCACCCTGTCATAAGTCTGTTAAAGAAATGCTCGAGGAACAGACACAGTTTAATAATTCTCGACAAAACTTAAATTTGAATTGACATGACGTAAGTTGAACGATTAGCTTTGGAATTGGTCTTTAAATTCAGTCTATCAGCCTAATTCGTCAGTTGCGGTAAATCAGTTCACTAGAGGATTGTCACTTACGAGTCAAGCAGATCGCTGCAGCTAGTTCCTAGGGAAAAGATGAGATTGATAAAAAATTGTTGAAAATAAACCATGCCATGTATAGTTCCTCACATAAAAATTTTAGGGGAACTTGGACTTCTTAAAAATCATTCTAGCGACTTGGTAATGCAATTAGCATATTTACATCTTGTTCAGAAATCTAGATCTGAATGGAGTTGTTTGAAAAAATATCTGGGAATTAAAAAAAAAAACTATTTTAGAGACCAGTTGTCATGCTTCACATCATCAAAATGGTCCCTTTTCATTTTTGAACAAATTTATCAGAATTGACACAAGTTGATCAAATTATGAGCAATTCCTGCATATTTGGGAATTCAAATCAGAATTTAGAACTCCACTTGTGTGTGGTCACCCGTAGAGCTAAGAATTTAGTATTCATCTTCATTTTTATAGGTATACTTACCTATTTTGCATTTCTTCCCAGTATAACCAAACTGACATACACAGAGGTAACCCTTTTCCGTAAATCCATTTAAGCAGGTCATATTCTGAGGACATGGGTTATTTAAGCATGAGTTCTGTCGATAAATCACAGACGCAACTCAGAAATTATTGAAACTCTGAGAAGAAGAGAATATATCCTAACCTAAAGCTTCAGCTTGAATTTCAAAGGGGTTAGTCTGAAAGTCGATGAAAAGATAACAGATTTTCATGAAAGGATAGATAAACAAGAAGTAGCAGGAAAACCCAAATATTAAGATAGAATCGTATGAAGTCGAAATATCTCACCTCACTGTTTCGATACACGAACCCTTCTTGAGTAACAAGATCTTTAGGATGCTGGATGTGATCAGAATCACTCAGCTGACACAAAACTTGGTCTTTTATTGGAGGACCTATGTTGTAGGACACACAGTTGTCGTCCAAAATGCATCGCCCTCTACAGGAACTACGCATTCCCAATCCTAACGTTATGTTCTTGATCACATGGTTAACAAGTGCTTTGTTATGAAACGGTGAGCCAAACGAGAGCCGCCGGCAATGATCTAGGAAGGCAAAAATACAAAAATCAGCATTTTCTTTTTTCACTAAGGTTACGCAATGAAATTAATTTTAAAAAAATAATAATAAAAGAATTAAGTTCGTTTCTCAAAATTAAGAGAACGATTACGTAACGTCAATGAATATAAGGCAATCGTTATAAGCAGTGTCTGCCAGTAGCGAAAACTATACTATGCAGGTGCAGTTTAGTGTCACTACAAAGCATATTTGTCTCAATTATTATGATAGACCCCAAGTGTTTTTCCAGTCTGGGGCCAGAACCCACGCACGGAAGTCCTACGGGCCTTTACAACATGAGCCAACCGAAACGAACATTAATGACAATGGCAATCGTTAGTGACAATGTCTGACAGTATCAGCAATAACAGTTTGCAGGTGGAATAAGGTTTAAGCGACGAATGACTATTAGTGATGACTTTCTTTGGAACAAACAGTTGATGTACAAATGCTTCTCTGATTAATTTGTTCGATGAAATTCAAAAACGTTTTCTCGAATTTTACACAAGAATGCGAGAAAGAAAAGAAAAAAAACCGAAAAAGGAAGGAAAAAATCATGGCCGTTGGTTTGTAACTAAGTGTAAAGGTCTTCTGTCTAAATGAAATTACCATTCGCATCACAACAGAAACTAAAATAGCTAGTTTGGTAACAAAATTTCCTATTAAAACACAAACTTATATTCCTCAATATTGAAGAAAGTCTTGAATACAGATTCACTATCCATAAATAGTTCTTATAAATCAACCTTACTAAAGATTTATGGCGTCTATGACGAAAAAAATAAAAAGGCTTTAAATGTAACAAAAGGCTTTAGATGTAACTCGTGAACAGCAAAAAAAGAAAAAGGGAAAGATTGTAAAGGAACAGAAATCAATAAAGGAAGAAAAGCTTGAATTCTACTTACCTTTAAGCGTAAAAGTCGTTCTCCAAAAGAGAATGGGCACAAAAAGCAAGAATTTCATAGGTGGAAAACTGAATTTCATTCTCGGATTTTCTTTAAATACACTTGTTCCAGATCGCCCTTGCCAAATTGATGCAACAGCAACGAACCAATTTTTGAGTGGCGCCTCGATGTAGGAATTAGACTGTCAGATACTAATCACCTGTTTTATGGAAAGAAGAAGAACAAATTATAAATTAAGGAAACCCATTTATAAAATGGAGAAACTAAATATTGATTTGAAATTGATTTCTTACACCTTACGTTGGATAAAAAGCTGCCTTGTGAACCATTTTCTTTAAACGCATGGAAACAATTCAGTGATCATCCTCATTCGTAAGTCCTGCAGGAGTGGAATTTTATGCAGATTTTCAGGTGTAACACAAATAACGGCGTCTACATAACCACGATGCACAATATAAATCTGGCTTTGTCAATGAACCCTGGAGCGAGTATTTATAAGAAGAGGAGGAGATATCATGCCCTCAAGGTCATCTTAAGAGCTTATCATCATCATATTTCCACTTACTGTTATGTATGACCGGCTGACAGGTTTTTTCCCCTGCTCTCTTTAATTAGTGGGCGAAGAACAAATGATGGTTGAGCGTCCAAAGGAGCTAGCTTCGGGAGGGCTGCAATTGACAATGCAAACACCAGCCGTTAGGTTTTCGTTTGAAGGCAGCCATCACCCACTTTTGAAATAGTCAGGGCGTACAAAGTGGGTGAATATTAGATAGATAGATAGATTATTTATCCACACAACGCCTAGGAGCAATCAGCATACTAGTTTACGATGCGCACGCACAATTACAAAATACTGAAAATAATGAAAATTACATAAGTATAAGAGACTATAAACAATCATGTGCAGGGTACAGTAATAAATTCCTGTCACTGTGCTTCGCATATTAAGGTATTTAACAATATTTATATCTCGAAAAGACAGAACAGAAGAGAAAATTGCGCAAAACCAATATAAACCGCGAAATCTAATGAAGTTTAATATGTTTTTATCTCGTCGCGGAAAAGAAAGCACCAACCTTTGCAGGCGGGGAGAACTGAATTTCATTACTGTAGTTTCCTTTGAAAGATTCGATCCAGAATTTCATCGTGAGATTTAACTTTCGCATGGCGATTTGAAACATCAAACTATCTACTAGCGCAAAACTGTATTCCAGTTTATGGAATCTCTTTCTTAATTAACTTTATAGCTGTTTCCAAACAAGTTTCAACGTAATAAGGCAGTTATTGTACAGTTCATCGATCTGCGACTGATATTAAGCAGGTGTTTACTGTCTAGACGCTAGCTTACTCAACTAAAAAAAAAATTTATAGAATGTTGTAAATAATTGAGCGAAAGAAAAATGATTCAAAATTATGTTAAAGGACTCCTGCATCTCATTTGTTCGTTCCAGAGTTTCACGGTTTGGTCGGAAGAGCAGTAGTGTCGATAATTCCTTGTAAATATTGCCACAATGTTTAATTAATTCTCGTTATTCTTGCATGATTTTTAAATAAAACGTTTTGGCAAAGATTCAGGTGGCGTGTAAGCGACGGCGTCTTAGTGTCCACAGCATAAAATTACATCATTATTTTAAAAAACTCTCTGGTGTACAAAAATAGGGAAGATCTCATTTATAACCCCAAATGGTCCTCCAATCCTGGAGTTGTTAAAAGAGAAGTGAAAAATTAAACATAAGTAATGTATTTTTTCCCATTGGTGAAATAGACTTACGGAGACTCCATAGGGTTTTTACCAAAGCTTGGCGCACGCGCCAGCGTATTGTTTTTTTTTTAGAAAATCTTTATGTTTTCGCTTTTTTTAGGCCACTAAAAGCCATCGAAAGGGCGATGAGCAAGGTTTGGGACTGTCGTTTTCTGTAGAAAATATTATCAAAATTATTTTCGTTATTGAGCTAAGGCTCCACGAAGGGAGGCGCTCGCCAGTGATAGTTTGGCTTTACCTCTGATTTTCTTCAATTTGCTTCGGTGAAATCTCTCAAAATTTTCACAAATTGTGAAATTTTTCCTGCCGATCATTTCGAAGCCGAAAAAGAAATAGGGGTTTCATAGGCATTTCCTCGCTATTAGGAATTTTGTGCTTTCTTCGTCTATCTCAAATTTGGTCTTATAACATTTTTTTTTTATTTTTATGAACAGGCACTAGGAAGGGCACAAATATGTTTAACATTCCAGCAAATCTTAGGAAATTCCACAGAAGGAAACGCGATAAATCTTACTCGACAGATCCCTATTGTCTTTATCACAAGACATTACGTAATAGAACAGAACTTTGCCAAGATCTATATCTGAGCAAGTGTAAACTTTCGAATCTGTCGCTTTTCGCAATCTTTCCCATGGTGTTTTCTTTTCGGTTGAACTCTTTTTCAGGCGCGAGTTTAAAAAACCCCATGGAGACTCCTTAAAAAAAAACTTATGGGGTCACTTCAGATATCAAATTTTTTAATTCTCCTTCTTGGCAGAATAAAAAAAAAAAAACAAAAGACAAAAAAAAAACTTAACTGGCTGTGGGTAACTATGAAATAATCAACGATAGACACGTTCGGCGTTCTAAAATTTTACATTAGGGCATGGGAAAAGATCCAAGTGTCAAGAAAGTCATATTTATCTTTCAGCTCAACTAATTAGAAATCATATCAAGCAAGGAACAGCTGAGAAAAGTTTGAATAACATTCATAATAATGTCCTGTTTAATCAAAAGTTCAACAATGTTCATGAATAAAAGTACTCATCACCAAAGGCTCTATAAGGACAATAAAAGTTATAACTGAAACAAACAGAAGAACTTGTTTACTGGAATTGTTAATGTAAATTCACTTTAACATAAACAATTAGCGCCGAGTGACTTTGGTCACGAATTTTTTTCTTAGGTTAGGTAGTGTTAAAAGAAATTAAATCAAAGAAATAAAGAAATAATGCTAAAAATAATGCTAATAATAGTAAGACATAACATCAAATATTAGGGATTCATGTAGAATTAAGAGGATGACTCAAAAGATTGGGGATCTTTATTATACAGTTTTGGAGTCATGTTAAAGATGTGTGAAGCTGGACTCTAGGAGATTGAATTTTTCCCCCTTCTTTCCAATGAAATCTTAGCGAGAGCGTAAACACCCTTCTTAGAATGTTTTTTTTTCGGTATCTTTAGCATACACGTAACCTAAGCATACATCAAAAGAGCTCTTCGATCAAAGTCTTCCCTCTGCGTGTTTACGTGAAGGTTGTATGTGTTGGAGCAAGCTATTACTTTTGAAGAGAAGAGTTATTCATCTTGCTACTAGCATGGACCAAGAAAACACTGTAGTCCTTCACTACTATTCCTCCTATTCCGAGTTGCGTTAGTCCACCATCTTGATCCGGAAAACTCGTCGGCGGACTGAGTCTTTTTTCTCATTCTATTCTATTGAATTTGATGCGAAAACCAATTTGCTAGAGAGATTTTTAATCAGTTGTTAATTGTTCTGAATAGAGTAACCCAGCAAAGAGGAAAGTGCTTTTGAGATTGTCTCCTTCACTGCTTTTCTTACTTCAGCAATCTTCCAGCAATAAAGAAACGGGTTAAGCGATGAGTTTAAATAAACTAAAGTTACTGTACTTTCCAAGACTACAAACTCCAACGAGGACAGTTCATTTTGAGATTGAAAAAGTCCTGTCGCTATGCTATATGGTAGATAGCAAACGATCAATGCCAACTGCACCCACAGTGCACTGTTTACAGCCTTTCTGTATCGAATCATATTCAGTGGAACTGGTTTGCCCGGCTGTGGTAGAAAAAAAACTTGCCCTCGTAAATGATTTTGTCGGAGAGCACAGAAAATTTTTATGTACGATAACGTTGCTGTTATGATACAAAGCGATACAACACCATAGCTACACCAGCCGGCTACGCGGTAATTTATAAAGTGCGATATCCCAGCAGTTATCGAAAAAGCCCAAATGATGACAACAATTACACAAGTTCGTTTCAGAGTTACAGCGTGCCCGAATCTCTGCCCCAGCAACAAGGCGAGAAGTCTGTCCACACTTATTGCGGTCATCGTTAAGAGAGAAACTAAAGAAAGAATATAGTAGCTTAGAAAACTCATCTTCAGAGCATGGTGACAAAGTTTCCAATCCTCACGAACTAAGGACAGCCAATAAACAACAGACGAGGGCTCTGATATGAGACCGACGCAGAGATCAGTTATTGCCAGACAACGATACAAAAGTTTGGCTGGCGGATGAAGAGAAGATTCCTTGCTAAGGGCGACCAAAATCAGAGTATTGCCGAGAAAAGCCAAAAAGGATAAAAAAATGTTCGTTGTTGCGATGATCATCAAATGGTTGTTTATATCATCTTTCCAGCCGGTAACACAAACTATGTTTTCCAATGTTTGGGTATCTTCTCCGACATCTTTAGATAGGTTTGCTCGTACCATGAACTCTAAGACAATTTGTATATTTATATAAACTTCCTAGAAAGATTGTGAGTATCTTCAGAGATCTTGGCTTATATTTCTTCAAGATTTACATGTCGAGGGTTTTTTCCGATGATATGCAATATTGCAGTTTAAACAGCTGTTCTTCGTGTCAAGGAAAAGGTCAAATTTCGTTTCCAATTATCGAACAGACTTTTTGCACAGAAAAAAATATTTGTTTTTTTATGAAGGAGTTGTGTTACAGTGAAAGTTATATTTTGATTTTAAAATTTACGGTCAGTTAGTTTAGTTCCACCGATGGTTTTTTTGGGAATTGTCAAGAAATTTTCTGAGCTTAATCATTCAGAACATATAATAATTGTCTATTTCCTCGCAATCTTTCGAAGGACCACGAGATTTCTGTGTTATAGTTAGATGTTAACCTTATCATTTACAAGGCTTCCTTTGTTGCTCATTCTACCAATTATATTTTTTGATGGCCTATTCTAGACTGCAAATATATGATTTAGGTAGAGAGATCAAAGGTACAAAGTGGACTAAGATTTATTAAAAAAAAAACATCTACACTGCCTTGGAGCTCTGTAATGCAAATAATTTCCTGTAATGTAAGAACACAAGTTATGTTTTACGATCGTGAGCACTTTTCAGTCTCAGACTGCAAAACAAAATCAAAACTCATTAGGAACCCAAGTTACGGTGTTCAAGTAACGAAATGAAAATACTGCATGTAACTAGCCAAATGAAATGAAAATCCTTAATTTGGAAAATGGAAACATGGAAATTTGTAGAACTGTAGTTTTTCGAAATGGAAATATGTAAGGTGCTAAATGGAAATCAGTAGTATGCGAACTAGATTTAATTAAGCAAATGAACTCAAAATCTGTAATTTGCGGAACGGAAATCTTTAAGTCTATGGCCTGCGAAATTAGAAATCTGTAATTTGCGAAAAGGAAATCTATAATTTGCAAAACGGAAATCTGTAATTTCAAGAATGGAAATGTACAATTTGCAAAACAAAATTATGTGCGGAAAACATCGCCGGCCAGAAGGATGAGGTGGTCATTCCGTTTAGTTTCCTTTGGTTTCGCAAATTGCCGTAAACTGTTAACAACAACAGCCCTGTCGATCAAATAACCATAAAAATTCTAAGAGCTTACAGAACTTTAACAGGCCAAGTTAAATTGAAGTTTTGAACAACATAAAAAGCGATGTGCAGTGTAGATCATTATGCTGAATACAATGTTTGCATATTTTACTTTTTGGTTTCGTATTTCTAGAACATTACATTTTTGTCGCGTTATCAGGCGTTTCCTAACTGCCTTAAAACATGCTTTGGCCAGAGGGGAAAAAGAGGAGGAAGGGGGTGGGTGGGTGGGGGAATATATGGAAGAAGCGTCAGGTTAGTGAATTATCGTCCTTTGTTGGATACTACATCGCGTATAATGGCCAGCCATTTCACATATTAAAGAGATGCTATGGTGGGTGATCTACTTTGATCAAAATAAAACCACCGCAATTAGAGTAAAAAGGGACGAATTCGGCGAAGTTGGTTTACTAAAACAGTCATTTCGGTGTATAAAGAAGCGTCTAGTTAATAAATCGTCGTCCTTTGTTTGGCAACTAAGTCATAAAATACTCGAGGCCATCGGGTAGAACGCTCTATACAAAGCTTTATTGTAAATTGCCAAAGTGGAGGAACACCCCCCTTCTTTCTTTTTCTCCAAAACTCGGATACAAATTCACGTTGGTGACTCTTGCATAAGTTTCAAAGCGAAAGTTTAAATCAGCACGAAATTGTGTGCGAGAGCGACAGCCTTGTCAAAACCCCAACTTTGTCGTTCCTATGTACTTTAATTTTTAGATTGAAAAGGGTGCTGTTTCACTGCACAAACAATTATATTCCAGTTGACGGATAAATTCGGTTTTTTTTTTAATGAAATAGGCTAAGCAATACAACAAAGCAATTGTAATACTAACGTTAGAACGGGATAAAACCTTTAGAGATCCTACCCGTACCCAGTTCTATTGACTTTTTAGTAGCAAATTTACTTTGAGAATGAAATCAAGGCATCCTTTTTCTACCTGGTTGCCTGGTCTAGTGAAAAGGAAGTATATGTGCTAAAAATGGGTTATTTTCAGGCAGGCTTCCTTCCATCAACGTGCTTTTGATTACTGGATGAAAATGTATCCCATGGCTTTGATATTTTTGTCACCGTTATCGGGTGTCCAATAAGCTAAGTTTCCACACGTGTGGGGATCATCCATCCCGCCCGCTCCACCAAACCCAATTATTGAATCACGAGAGCCGCAGTCTGCATTGCAACACTCATTACAAACGATACCAATTCTTGTTTTCGCATCACCACCGTCAAAATTAAACCCCTCTATGTCACAGCAAAACTGCAAGGAAGCTTGGGAGCCAATCAGCGCCTTCCAGGTGTCACGGGCCAATGAGGTGTTGCGGTAGTTTCCATCAGCAGTCAGTGAGTACAAAGATTCAGCCTCTCTGTTAATGACAATAAAGTTGAGCTGGTGGTCAACCTTCATACCAAGACAGATCTTGGAGAAAGGTGCATTCCAGTATGTCGGTAACTTGGTCTCTTGCGAGTCAAACCCAGTTTTTCTTCCTGGTAAGTTGAAGGAATTTTTGTCGTTCCAATAGTTGGAATCATAATGGAAAGTTCTCTGGAATGATAACCACAATGTTACTTAAACCAAGTCCTTTCCTATAAAAACATTGTAAATTTGATGAGACTTTATGACAGTCCACGTATCTATGTTTTGAGTTCAACATTTTTTATATCAAATTAAATGACCCCAGTTTTCTCAATTATCATGAAGAGGAATTTGACCTATTAATTTCGCACCTTTCCTCTGTAAAATGGAAGTGTTTGCTGCTTTTTTCGTTGCATGTCACAAAGTCAAGCGTAACCTAGACAGAAGATTTTTTTCAAACTTTCAGATAAAAAACCTTTATATGACCTACATATGTTTCAACAAAAATCCCTTGGACTTTAACCCAACAAGTTTCTTTACTTAAAATATTCGCGAAAAATATGGTTTTATCAGTTTCTGCCTCGTGGTTGTTACCTCTGGGTTTGAGATTGTTAAGTCAGGCAAACTGGAAAGGCATTGACAAAATTTTATATCAGACAGAGTACATCTCACATATAACTTCCCTTCGACAAGGACTCCTTGAAACCCACATGTACGCCATTTTGAAAAGGTTTTGAACAATTTACGGTACCTTGATGCCATCTATTTTCATAACCAGCGTCCATCCACCACCCCCGCATGCTCCAAGACGGCTCATGTGACAATACACTGGAAGTGACGCTGGTCCCAATTTCAAGGAATAGGCTCGGTTACCTTCGGACCTGAACAACAAGAGCAGCATATTAGATATTGTGGTGGGTTGGATCAAATTGGGAGAACTTGCCAAGAGAAACTTCTTTCTGCAAAAGCGACTAACGTTGTTCACACCAGGATCGTGAAGACCCAATTTGGTCATCGACAGGAGTTTCAGAGAGGGCTGTATTTGCAGGTTGTCAGTATGATAATTCATTAGGTATGCTAAATGTAAATGAGTTCAGTTGAAGCTACTTCCTTGATACTACTTAAGGGGGACCATTCATTAACATCAAATATTCGTCAAAGATGTAGCGCGTCAGATCAATATTGGCTGCACCATTCCAAAAGTCCTCTTGATAAGGCATGTCTTTCATTCGTTCAAGGGTCAAGAAAGGGTCAAGGGTCAAGAAAAGAGAAGATGAGCTCAAGAGACTGGAATAAGCACAACTCGTATTTCAAAATACTTGCTTTTGTTTTAACCAAATTGATCATACAACGGATTACAAAATGATTTTTTTGCTCAATTCCTTTCTTTAAACTAAGAGACAACAATCGTGGACAAATTAATTTTACCATTGCAAGACCATCCATCTCCGGAATACCCAGGTTTACATGTACAATAGTATGATCCCTTGGTATTGTTGCACACGGCATCAGCACTGCAGCTGTGAAATCCGCTAGAACACTCATCGACATCTGGAAAGAATTGCCCCTGTTTTAGTTCAATGCCTACTCACGATTCGATCAAAAAGGCTAAATATTTTTCTGTTATGAAAAAAAAAAAAAAAAAAAAAAAAAAGAACAGAAAACAACAGTGGATCTTGACATAATCTATATTTCATGCCTAACGGACTGCAGCATTGTTCGAATCTTAAACGACCTGAATAGCGGGATGTGAGATAGTTAATTGTAGGTTTAGCCACCTTGGTAAGTATTTAGCGGGTTTGACCTGCCTCAGCCATTTTCAATGTAATTTGAACGTAAAACGACTTCGATAAGAGCCAAATTCTTTCAAAGGAACTAGTTTATTTTTGTTTCAAATTTTTCTGCTTTAAAGCCTCTTCAATTCGGCATTATGCATTCCCCGTTTGAAGAAAATGTAACGAGCTTAACACACACAACTTGAAAGACGGTACTCAAAATTTATTTTCAAAACACTCCGAGACGTGCATCGTGAGTTAAGAACAAGCTCTGAACAAGAATATAGGCATAATAAGTAACTTTTTGTCATAGGATTTTGCAAGTGTTTGTTCTAGAAAGTGAAGCAAGTTGTTTAAACCACAACAACGAGTGGAAAAAGAAAACAAATCCGGATGTCTACTTTCAAAACTCATTGAAAGATGCGCAAAAACTTTAGCTGTACTGCCGTTTATCCTACTGATATATTGAACCATTGAACAGCGTCCATTGCAATGATAAACAATGCAGTCCTCCTTTAGAAGGAAATTCAAGTCTGAAGTGTAATGTCAAGTTGCATGAGAAGAAACAGTTTGGATCGTATATCAAAGTCACTCTGTAAACACATGGTAGAGTGGACATCCGTTTCTGGCGATAGGTTATTTGTAAAGTTTTGTTCCGTGCTTTTGTAAGGAATATTTGAAGAATAGCAAAGACAACAGCCCACATGCTCCTTGAAAATATGATGGCGTAATTGTTTGTTTGGATATTGTGTAACATTTGAAGCTCGGAGAAAAATATGCCCGCCGGCAGTTTTCTGAACAAAATGATAAGTTAGCGTAGGCTATAAAATCAGCTTCCATGAGCCGCGCCGGTTTGTAATTATTTATAAACCACATTTTAGATTTAACCTTGGTCACAGTGTCGACCTTTGAATCCAGTAGTGCACAAACAGCGATATCCTTTGTCGTTAAAACCGCTTTGACAAGTAGCGTTGTTCTTGCAAGAGTTTTTAACACAAGCGCTCTGAGGTCGTAAGAGAGATTATAATTACAACCATAACATATACATTAAAATGTAAACGATGTCGCTTGGATCATCAACGATTCTGAAATTTATCCCTTTAATTTTAAAGCGAGAGAAAATCGATAAAAACTCATTTGCAAAACCGGTGAATTATATAAAAAACAAAAAGACGGGAAGACGAAAAAAAAAAATTGAAGCGATCAGTTCAACATTTACGATCTTGATCATGAGCCTGGTTCCTTTTTCGCGAAAATATTCTCTCTCGTATAGGTAACAATAAACCAACCTTAGCTGCATGATAAAACGAATTTTCTTCCTCCCTCAGCTCATGTTCGTGTCCTTCGTAAGTAACATTATTCAATTCGCATTTATAGTTTCCACTTCCATCAACTCGTTTATCAAGGTTGATGCTGACACAGTCGGGCTCCATGAAACACAACGCACTGCAAAACCGTTTTTCCATGACTTCAATGGTACGGATCCTGAAGGTTCACAAGGCGTTTGCCAGCAAATACCATCCCAGGCCTGAACTCTAAAGTACGGCATTGATCTGCGTCTGGACAGTCAGAATGAATAGATAATAATAACTAAATGAAAGCGATGATGATAAGAAAATTGATAAAAATGATAATAATAATTGTTACATAAACTACTGTGTTACACATGGATTTCCAGCCCCGAGAAAAGCCGTAACAACGCACGTGAAAAAATACGATATTTTTCACGTGCCACTCGGTCAGGATGATGAATGAACAGCAAAGCCTTCACCATTCTCAGTCAAAGGTCGTTTGTCGGAATTTTCTCAGGTTATGGCGGCTAAAACATTGAAGAATCCGTATCACTTACAGACAGAGACGTTCAAACTTTCCTAGAAGGGAAAGAAAACCAGTATACGAAAAGAAAAACCGAAAGTTACGTATTCAGTGGCTTTGCTAATGGCATTTCTCGTGGCTGAGAACGAAAATTGACCATTGGAAGATTTGCCACAGGCCGATTTGGTTTTTGTAGTGATCAACGCATTTAACCATCTCGAGCCTTGGCGCTAACCCACTGTGCGATTTTTATTCGGGGATTGTCGATTCCTTTATTTTCATTCCTTAATAAGATTGGCTTTTTTTGTCAGTAAAGAGCTATTGTGTTTATATGATAAACAAAATAATACACGGTTGCTTGTGTGCAACTCGACATCTCACTCGTTCACTGCGCTCACTCGTGAGCTATCGATTTAAACACTCGAAGAGAAATTCCATGTCTGCGTCAGATAATCCCCCCCTCGTCCTTAGAAGACACTTTTCATAAATAACAACTTTTCAATCATAAAATTCCAAAAATATAAAAAAAAAATTCAAAGAACGGGGTACATTACTGCAAGAATACGATGATGAAGGAGTCGTTTCAAAGCACATGACTGACATAAACGCCGCTCAGTGCTAATTTGCCTAAACTGATGCCTCATACTCATCGATTCTATAACAACTCACTGAGTGGCATGAAACACGGGTAAATAACTGACATAACAAATTATGTACTAGATAGGAAATATACAGAAACTTTTTATCATGAGGATGAGTGAAACTACTGGTTTAAAATAACGACAGGGCTTAAATCCCAAGCAGGACTTAAAAACACTAATTTACCCTCAGTATCTTCACGTCAGAGATGATTAAGAACGAAACTGACCTTGCGACGTGACAGAATCAGACATCAAAAGGTAAACCGGTAACAGAAGATAGATAGGAATCGAATCTGACGCAGTGTGGGAACGCATTCTGAGACTGACTTCCCGAGAGACTTGCAAATTGCTGTGGAATATCTTATATCATTTATGATCACACTTCTATGATTAAACTCATTGACGTTCGTTAAACTAATGAAACAAAGATGTTTTTTTATGTGTTATGATTTATACAATTTAATGATTTGTATCTTTATGAAATAACATAGATTTAGTTGTACCTGCGATGAGACAGAAATGAAAAGATGAAATATTGCGCTCAAATAGTCCGCCTAACAGAAAACTCGTGGTAAGAGTGTAGTGACAAAGATGGCAATCTTTGTCAATTAAGGTCAGCTCGTCGGCAAATGATCGTCACGAAGTCTCTGATACAAAATCGACGCACAGGTCAGTTGCTGCAACGAAACGAAGCAGGATTTTGGATGGCGGATGAAGAGAGGATCCCTTGTTTAGGGCGATCAAGCTTAGAGTATTCCATAAAAACATCACAAAGGATAGAAAATGTTGATTATTGCGATTAGTATGATATATTTGTGTAATCAGCTCTTATGCTTAAACGAGTCAGAAACGATATTGAGCATGCTGATGAAAATAAGCCTTCATAACCTGCTTGAAACAATATAACTTTCATTAAGATGCGGGGCAAAGATGGCTTATTAGCATAACCGCCACTATACTTACTCAGAAAGTGAGTAGGGCCTGTCGATTCTCGCACATGCCCAAGAATCCGTCGATCCCCGCAAACTATTTGTCTTGGTACTCAACATTCATTTCCATATCTCCGTAAATGGAGGAACGCGTAGAGTATTTTGCAAATTAAAGACTAAGGATAGGCCCAAAAACATTGCCCGGTTAACACACTCAATTTGCCATCCAATAGAGAGAAGTAAAAACAACAAATTTATCTCTTCTAACTTTTGAAGTAAATAATCATAATAATTTAAAAAAAACTCACTATAACCATAATCCAAAAATAAAGGCGTTTAAAAAACAAATTTCAGGAGATTATAAGCTTGTCTTGAGTGAGTTTGTGACAAGACGCCCGAATGGTGAGGGAAGAAAAGATAGAGAACTGAAAATAAAAAAGGCTTGAAAAGATGTCAGAAAATGCTATGCACTTTGGCCTTTTCTCATCCTGCAAGGTAAAACCGATTCTCCAAAACAGAATTAACACGTTCAAAAACCATTGTAGGGGTCTAGAACTGAATTTCATCCCAGGAGTTTCTTTAAAAACTCTCCATCCAGATTTCTGTTGTTAAATTGTCGTAGCCGTGACGGGTAAATTTTTCAAGGGCTCAACGATTTACGATCTATTTTTTTTATTATCAAACAACCCGGTGCTCGACACCTGTTTAAGAGAAACAAAGACAAAACAATTTATGCCGATCTTTCATTCAGGAAACCCATTAAAAATGTGGAAAAAAGAAAAGAAGCTACTAGAAATTGATTGCAAAGACGCACACCGATGTGGTAATCTGGGAAGTTTTATCTGTTTAAAGAGTTCCATGATCCGGACTCAAAATAAAAGTTATTCTAATGACATTTTCCTATAAATGGCAAAATGTCACTTTGTTCCTCTTCACTTTAATCACCGCTGCCAACATTGGAGGCTTCATCTAAAATCACACCATTCTACGAAAATATCTCAAGGAGCTCTACAAACACGTTAAAATGTATAACCATAGCAAATATTCACTGAAAGTGAAAAGATAAAATCTACCTTCAAAATATTAATGGCGGAAAGTACCTCTCACAGTTTGTCTGTCTTTAAGAGAAACGTGATGAAGAAGTTATTTTTCTTTCCCACGAATTGCATGGAGGGTTCGAGTCGACATCACGCCCCTAAATTATAGTGATTTTGATGAAGCAATTTTGAAAACCACAAAACACTCCATAGAACCACCGAGAGAGCCTACATGGCAGCTAATTTTTTCAGTATTAGTTCACCAATTAAAATTTCAAAGGTAAGCAATACTAAGAAAACATAAAAAAGTTAGGGTTTACAAAAGACTAAAAAAATTGCCTTATGAAGGCGGACACTTTAGGCCCTCTAGTCTAAAGTATGCATCCCGAATGCATAAATAAAGGATAATTAACTAAAAATTTCAGTAAAAGTAAAGCAAGTAAATTACTACATTGAGTTTAATCCGCTAAAATAACTGTCGAAGTAAAAGACGCGATGTAACCTCGCGACGACTGGTAGCAACAAAAGTACCCTTAACTCGGCTTGTCATGGTCTGAACCACACAAAATCCAACATGCAATATGGATCAAAAACGTGATACAATATGACATGTTTGTCCTTTTATTATTTGAGACCTCAGCTGATTTCGTCTCGAAGACGTTTTTTCTATTCGAATCCGTCGAAGCGTTTATAGCGAAAGCATCTGCAATCAAATGGCTATGGCATAATAAAAAGCGTATAGAACTATTAAAAGCTTTATTGATTTGATCTTTTCAATAACACACAATATAGAGAGTGAAAAACAGTGGATATAATTTTATCACATAAACTGCGGTGTTATATAAGGATTTTCCAGCCCTGAGACAAGCCGTAACAACACACGTGAAAAAATATCGTATTTTTTCACGTGTATTGATATAGCCAACCAGCTGCTTACACATCACTCGTCTTTGGCGCCAATCGATCAGGTTGATGAATGAACGGCGAAGCCTTTACGATTCTCAATACAAGCTGTCACAAAATCGACATCTCGACATCTCACTCGTTCGCTGCGCTCACTCGTGAGCTATCGAGGTAAACACTCGAAGGGAAATTCCATATCTACGCACACCTATGTACTATTCTCTATGTGCTTAATATGATACTTAAATTTTCTTTTTAATCTGTATATTTAACACGTAGGTACAACACTTATTTATGATTACTGGCTATATCTTTTTCATGAAGAGGGGATTCTTAAAAAACAAACAAAACTATACTCACAAATTTTCTTCTGGCGAAAAATGCTTATATCAGCGGAGAGAGCTTACATGCAAAATACCTTCATTGCTCTTAAATTTCCTCTAATAAACTTTTAGAGCGCAACTTAGCACTCAAGATGACAGAAAATGTGAGATAATTGCGAATGGCCTATGTTTCACTGCGTCTTGACTTTTCTTTGTCCGCTTTGGAGGGGAGCAACAAAATTTCAGCGGAGTCAGAGAGCAAAGGGAACCTTTTTTCCGCGAAACACTGAGGGGAGGGGGGATGATTTAAGTCTTGTTCACACTTTTACAATCCTTGAGAGGGCTTCTAAAATTTTCAACCTTCCTCCTCAAGAATCTCGATACTTTTATATCACGTTTTATAGGAAGGTAGCCTTCTTTGAAAAAAAGAAAATTTTAGATGCTGACGACTGGCAAATGGAGCAGGCCATCGGGGTGGACGCTTCCTTAAGAGGTCTATTGTATATATCACAGGTAAAATTTTAAAGCTATTCTACTGAACGAAAATGTATCCCATGGCTTTAATGTATTTGTCACCATTGTCAGGGTACATAATAGCAACGTTACCGCACGAGTTATTATCGTCATATGATCCTGCGCCACCAAAACCAATTCTTGAATCACATAGATCGCAGAAATTCAAATATTCGTTGGAAACGATCCCAATCCTTGTTTTAGTCACTACACCGTCACAATTGAAGCCCTCCATGTTGCAGTGCAGCTGCAAGGAAGCCTGCGAGCCTATCAGTGTCTTCCACGTGTCCCGACCCAATGAGGTGTTGCGGTATTTTCCATCAGCAAGCAGTGAGTACAAAGATTCAGCCTCTCTGTTAATGACAATAAAGTTGAGCTGTTGGTCAACCTTCATACCGAGACAGATCTTGGAGAAAGGTGTATTCCAGTATGTCGGTAACTTGGTCTCTTGCAAGTCAAACCCAGTTTTTCCTCCTGGTAAGTTGAAGGAGTTTTTGTCGCTCCAGTACTGGGAATTATAATGGAAGGTCCTCTGAAACATTAACACCGATTTTTGTTACTTCGATTCAGTTCTCTTTCCTTTCTTATTATGCTTAGTCTGTCACACAAAAGCATTCTAAATCTGATCCCATAATACGATAGTCTGGATATCAGTTCTTTGATACCACTTTTCAATTATTTGACTCCAGTTTTACGTGATACGAAAATAAGCCCCGATGATGAAGAATCACTCACCGTTTACTCCTGTAAACATAGCATGTCTCAATGTGGAGCGTCACTCAAATTATACGGGTTTCAAACTTCCATAAATCAAAAACGCTTTTGAAAATAAGGACGTATATGACATGTAAATGTCGTCTACACGACCCTCTTAACATACTTTAGGCCGACAAGTTCTTTTATTATAAGAACAAGAAAAAGTTTTATTATTAACAGTTTTTCAATTCATGCTGAATGGTTGCTCAAAACCAGCGATATTTATTTATTAGAAAATCCAAAAAATCTGCTACATGACTTTTCTCTTGCGAATGCATGACTCCACCACACTCGCCCGAGTGCCCTTTGAGAAAAATGTACTTACAAACTCAACTGAAGATATGACACGTTATCAGTGTTTTGAAAACTTTCAAGTACCTTGCGGCCATCTATTTTCATAACCAGCGTCCATCCACCACCTCCGCATGTACCAAGACTAGTCATATGACAATACACTGGAAATGAAACTGAATCCACATTCAAGGAATAGGCGCGGTTAGCTTCGGACCTGAACAACAAGAGCAGTTGATTTTAAACTATCCAAAAAACCGATATAGATCCTAATGGGAATTTTAGAGAAGCTATATTCACAGGTTGTATAGCAATCGTTTCGAACTATCAAGGAGAAAGTTTGCGTTTCTCTATGTTATCCATATCGTTCTTCGCTCTCACTAGATAGGATGATCAGGTCAGTGGGCTCGATATCACATAAGGGAACCCTACAGTTGAAATAAATAAATTCAAGTCTTTTTTAAACATTGATCATTCTTGTTAAACGTAAGATCAACATGTGTTTTACCAGTCGAAATTTCCCTCAATAACGCATATTTAGCACTCAACTCAGGAACCTTCAACTTTAGATGGAATATTAGCTAGAAAGACTGGATCAGGGACAGTTCTTATTCCAAAGCTGGTTTTTTTAATTCAATTTTTAAGTCAGTACATTTAATTTGGAAATCCTGGTTCGTGATCATGACATATGCTCAACTTATCATTGTGGCGTTTAATAGTTCGACCCACCCTATCATAAGTCTGTTAAAGAAATGCTCGAGGAACAGACACAATCTAATAATTCTCGACAAAACTTAAGCTTGAATTGACATGACGTAAGTTGAACGATTAGCTTTGGAAGAGGTCCTTAAATTCGGTCCCTCAGCCTAATTCATCAGTTGCTGTAAATCATTTCACCAGAAGATTGTCACTTACGAGTCAAGCAGATCGCTGCAGCTAGTTCCTAAGGAAAAGATGAGATTGATAAAAAATTGTCGAGAATAAACCATGCCATATATAGTTCCTGACATAAAAATTTTTTTAGGGGAACTTGGACTTCATAAAAATCACTCCAGCAACTTAGTAACGCAATTAGCATATTTTAGTCTTGTTCAGAAATCTAGTTCTGAATGGAGTAGTTTGAAAAAATATCTGGGAATTTAAAAAATATATTGTATCATTTTTTGCACGAATTTATCCGAATTGACACAAATCCAACGAGTGTAAATTAACTGTGACTGGAAGTTGACCAAATTATAAGCAATTTGCACATTTGGGAATTCAAATCAGAATTTATAACTCCACTCGAGCGTGTTCACCAGTAGAGCTAGGGATTTAGTATTCATCTTTATTTTTATAGGTATACTTACCTATTTTGCACTTCTTCCCAGTATAACCAAACTGACATACACGTGTACAAAGGTAACCCTTTTCTGTGAATCCATTTAAGCAGGTCGTATTCTGAGGACATGGGTTACTTAAGCATGAGTTCTGTCGATAAATAACAGACAAAACGCATAATTTTTTCAAACTCTGAGAAGAACTGAAGTTATCGTAAACTTAAGCTTCAGTTTGAAGTTCAGAGGGGTTAGTCTGAAACAGACGAAAAGATTACAAATTTTCATGAAAGGATAAATAAACAAAAAGTAACACAGGGAAAGCCAAAGATTAACATAGAACCGTATGCAGTCGAAATATCTCACCTCACTGTTTTGATATACAAACCCTTCTCGTGCTACAAGATCTTCAGGGTGCTGAATGTGATCAGAATCACTCAGCTGACACAAAACTTGGTCTTTTATTGGAGGACCTATGTTGTATGACACATTTGTCGTTCAAAGTGCATCGCCCTCTACAGGAACTACGCATTCCCAATCCCAAGGTTATGTTCTTAATGACATGTTTAACAAGTGCTTTGTTATGAAATGGTGAGCCAAACGAGAGCCGCCGGCAATGATCTGGGAAGACAAAAATAAAAAGTCAGCATTTTCTTGGCTAAAAATATTATTTGCTTTATCAGTTGCCATTTTTTCGGTCAGAAAACTATAGCCAATTTTTAAACCGATGAGGGTAATAGGTATTTACAAGTCGTGCTCTTTCATGTCTTCCCGTGTTTCCAGTGATCTGCTTGTTTCACAATTGGCTCTTGAGAAATATGTATTTTTTTTACCTGACTTTGTTTTAATATCATCGACTTAAATTTACTGTAGACTTCAGACATGGTTTGATGCTACTCTGGTTTAAAGATTTAATGAATGTAACCGAAGAAGTTACAATTCATGGACCGAACGTTTCGACACTCCTGTCTAGTGCCTTTATCAGGGGTGATCTTAACGCTGCAACAAGAGGTCCTTTAATACGATCACAAACTTGCTGCTTTTTTTCTGACGAGGTGCAAAAAGGAGTTAGGAGATAAGCCGCCATCATCACGATTTAAAGGAGCGTGGGCGGAGTTAATATGTCAGGCTCCAAACAAAGGCGCTGGTGGTAAAGCCGATTTGTAGTAATAATTTTAAACTTGTCCCACCCAATTGTATGGTTATTCTAAAATTCAATTCAAAATTCTCTAGTTACAACTGATAGCACTTCTGATGAAAAGGAACCAGCGACTGGTTTTGCTGTTATTCCTTACATTCAGGTTGTTACGGAACCCATCAAGATAATTTTGAATAGCCACAACGTTAAAATTGCTCAAGGCCCCTTTTCAGACTTCAGGGCATATTTTTGCCAAAGCTAGGGACCCTGTTACGAAAGAACAGCAAACCGACACCATTTATTCTATTCCTTGCAATGACTGTAACAACGAATACACGTTTGAAAACGCGATTTTGTTTTGCAAAAACGAAAATTCAGTTTTATCGGAGCACACATGCTTGACTAACCATACAATTGGGTGGGATAAGTCTAAAACTATCACCAGTAATCGGCGAGCGCCTTTGTTTGGAACTCTAACATATTGACTCCGCCCACGCTCCTCCCCACCTGATGAAGGCACTAGACAGGAGTGTCGAAAGGTTGGATCTGTGAATTGTAACCTCATAGGTTGCATTCATTAAATCTTTAAACCAGAGTAGCACCAAACCATGTCTGATTATCCACCTGATTGCCATGTGAACTTTAATGTATTTTACTGGTGGGTCACACGGCTATTCCTTTGTTTTCATGCAAATCAGTCTCTCTAGCCGAGTCGACGACATGACTTTTTGGCAACGACATGTCATCATTATCAGATGCGAATAAGAAAAGATTACTAAAAATATTGTTATGGGAAATTTTACTGATTCTTTCGTGTGTTTGTTTGAGACACAAGTATTCATTAACTTTCCATATTTAATCATTCGATTTCAGTCAAGTTCTTTCATTCTAGTAAGTCAAAAAAAATTTATAAAAAGCCACAGTAGTTTTTGAATAGTAAACTAAAAGATTTTTTGCTTTGTTTCTTGCTTTCATTTTACACCTGCATGTCTGTACTTTGTTCACCATTACTAGTGAAGTTTTAGATAAATATAATTGTTAATGGTCTTTCTGGAAAAATTGGTTCTCATGATAGTTGGTAGCTGAGTTTGTGCTCATAATTTTAATTTCCTTTCATACGATAGGTTCCCACACCAACCTTGCATAGATAAGCAGAAATTTGAAGTTGCTTTTCCACTTTTATTTCCTAAGCTGCTCTGTTCTAATTAAGGTAGTCGGGGGTGGAAGCTGAATAATGGGACCTTGATTATTCATTCTTCTTCGTTTTTTTTTTTTCGAATTATTCATAATTCTTTTTTAAATTTTGTTTGGTATTCATTCTTCTTTATCCCTTGAACGTGAGCCAGATTTTTCCTCGTTAAACTCGATTTCAGGTTTAATTCATGACTATACATTTGATTATAGGTATCGCACTGTCGCATCATACTACACACTACTGCCACACCGTGCTACACACGGCGATCTTTTTGTCAAATTGAGCTGATGTTGTATTTTTCGGTGCTATGGTCATTATTATAATGTAATTTTCGCTTTAACGGCAACTAGTCTCTTCCGCAAGCAACTCCATCGTCGCACATGCCTTTCTTGCTCCAGTTATTGATGACAAATCTTTACAAACATAACCTGAATGATGTTTGGAAAAACCACAAAATAGGCAAAAGAGAAAAACATCTGTATGGAGCTTTTATGTGATGAAGTGGGACTTTGTAGGTAAAAATGACTTATCTCTATTAACAAGCATAATGCTTGTGCTTGTGTTACTTGTGTTCACTCGTTTATAGCTTTTCCGACTTCCTCAATCTGATGCTAAAGTTAAAGGAAAACTGTTCATTACAAGATATAAAATAAATTTATTCTTTCTGATATTTTTGATAGAACTATATAGCTCCAAATGTAATATCAGTGGCTGTTTTTGCAAACTTGAGGTCAAGCCCAAACTTGCAAGCACGTAGATTGGAAAATTTGTCAAAAGACGACAAAAAAATAACTATGATACCTATCTTGACAGGTAAGATGGGCTAAGTCACGCAATTCGAGGTAATGTAACAATGACGAGCAGGTTACAAAATCAAAAAGTTGTCGAAGATAAGTTTAACAAACACTAGTCCAATGTTGGTCGCGTTGAGATCAATTAGTACGAACGTGGAAATTACAAAGCTTTAGAATCTCCTTGTTCATTAAGTTCTCGTGATTTCGGCAATGTGATTGCTATATTTCCAGTTTCATTTTAAGAGTTAATAAATACTGATAAGAAATACGTGCCCAGCCCGTTTATCCGGTCTACCCATTTTGAACAAGGGAAAAGTATCTTCAACATGTCTGGTTATTAATCAAAACAGCTGTAAGCGTGTTGCTAAACGTCCCGACCTAGTGCTGAAAAACACACGAATCCTCCTCGGACCCTTCGTCGGATCCTTCATTTTCGACAAGTCTTCTGAGTCAATGTCACTGTTATCGCCACCTTTAAACAGTCGTTCATTCTATCCGCTTTCTCTTGAGGGAGCTACCTTGTAAGATCTCAATCCGGAAGCATCATTAATGATCTCGTCAATACGCGCACGGTCTATAATGGTGTGCGGTGAGTTCCTATCGTCTTGGTAAGCCTCAGAGAAAACGAGCTTGTAACCAATGTAAACGTTGTCGAGCCACAAAATGTACACTACGTTGTCAATAAACGATAGTTCTTTTCCCTTTCTCTCCTTGACGAGGAGATCCTTTAAAAGCAGGGCAAGGAAAAACTGCCAATGTTCTCTTCTGCAGTTGAGCTTTACAGCGATCACTTGCTTTGACTTGAAATAATGGATGGATGAAATGGATGAAAACGGCAGCTCTCGGTCTTGCTGTTGTGCGTCATTTTGGCCCTCCATCAAAGCGGTTGTTTCAACATTGGAAGAAGGCTCGCGTTCTTTTAACGAAAACGATATGGCATAAGGAAGATGGGCAGTGTCTTTTTTCGCTCTTGTCCCTGACAGAATGTTGTCTGACACTTCTCCTTAGAGATGTTGCAAATTCCCTCATGTCTTTTGTTTCCTTAAGGGTCATTCTCGCTATTCCTTTTTCAATCAAAGTTACAGGTGGCTTGAGAGGAGGAGAGGAATCCATGGCTTTGTTCGGGTAATAGATCTTAGGGCCGGTGAAGTAATGGAAATTATCTCGATACATTTTCTACTCAAGTTCTCTAACACAAGATGCTCGTACGAGTGGATCCGGAGTCATGGTGAACATATTTAACTGCTGTGTACCTTTTATTATTTCAAACCTTGATCATCAAAGCAAGTCCTTTTCTGAGACATAAAATGGAGATCGCTATCCTGATCGATGCCGAGAATCGTTATAGACAAGAACACAGACAATGTTTCTCAGAATGGAGTAGTTGTGTTATATTATCGTAATCCTCACTGAAGCGGACCCTACTTTAGATCCAAAAACTTGATTTTGCCTTTGTTTTTCCATGCTGATTTGGCCTGTTCATAGTTTAAGACAGGTTCATTACCGTTGCCGAGGTTGATCATCTCAGTGCAATAAATAACGATTGCAATTTTTGCGCGGATATTATTTTTTGTAAAAATGAGCATGCTATCTTTATCGCACGCAGCTCTACCAAAGCGTCAACGAACCGAACATAAGAGCCTTTTTTTCGCTCTTTCAGGTGGCTCACCTTTCGCTCACACACCAATCCTGAGAAAACAGAAAGAGTAAGCGACGTCCACAGCGTGAGGTAAATTTGGAAAAAATGATGTATGCTGCCGCACCGGCGGCGATCGACATTGACAGAGAAAAAAAAGCGATCTTTGTAAACCATGTTGAAATCATGAAGCTTGGAAACTCAGTACCAAACTTTGACTCAACAAGTGGAGATTTAATTTTCATTAAGAACAGGACATCGAATCGATAAAATAAAGCACAGGCGAAAGGTCAAGTCGGTTGGCTGTCTATTCCCAGCGGGGATGTACGATATTTTGGAAAGTTGTCTCCAGATGAGTTACTCTAAACTTTTGGTGCTAATTTAGGAAACTACATTCTTCAAAATCAATTTCTCCAAATTTATTTTAACTATTACTCGATCATAATCGATCTACAAGGGAATTGCTTCGCAGCGTTTGTAATTGTTGACTTGATCTGGACGTACTCGTTTCTCAAAGGCGATGCGCGCCACTTTATGATCATGATGCGAGGAAATTTCTTACTGGAATTCTCTGATTATTTCGTCGAAATACGCACACAGAATGGAAATCCGTACCTCGATTCATCCTTCCGGCGTCTCTTTGGGGATTGCGACCTGGATAGGGAGAAAGAAAAAAGGGTGAATAGTCAAAAAAGTTTTGTACTGATGTCATGAAGAAGTTTATTCGAAGTTTCTGATTCACTTTTCATTGTTGTCATCATCGTATCACAAATCGATCGCAAAATCTGTTTGGTACTGACCTGCTAGTTGACCGCCTTTCAGGTGACCAGGTGCATGAACGTTTGCCAAGGGGAAGACTTTTATCATATCCAAAGCATTAAAAAGATAGATTCGAATAGACTTGAAATCGGCGCACAAACCAATATAGACATAAAATTGCCTTACCATTGATCGCGACTTCTTTTTTTCTCTTTCTTGCTTTTACCCATTATTACCCTTTCGAGAACCGACCAGACACAAACTCGCGAATTAAACGTCAAACGGTGCCATAATAGGACATTTGACAGAAAACCTGTCAAGCTGCCAAGCTGTGAAGTTGTCTTACAACTCGAAACACTTTCGGCTAGAAGTTTCGCCGGGAGACTTTTTGCGTCTCTTGTAGTTTTACTCTGCACATTGTTGATTTCACTTAAAAAATAGTTTCTGAAGATATATCAGAAAATACATAAACAAGGCAATCGAATAGGAAAGTGGTATTTATTATTCCATTGGCTTGACTACGTTTTTCACTATTCCCGAGGTTTCGAAACCCAATTATTCATTATTTACTTTTAACTTAAACCTCGTTATTCATCATTCAACTTCCACCCTCAAAGATAGGTATATTTTCAATATCACAGCTGTGAATTCTCACCTAAGTTTCCTATTTTTAATGGTCTAGAGTTTATTGCATCCTCTTCCTTAATTCTTATAGATGGAATATTTAAGTAGAAATCGTTTCCTTCAAAGAGACCTTTTCCGCTTCTTTTGTTATACTGTTTAAATATGGTAGATTTAGCGAACAATGGAACCTCACACCAGTTCATATGGAAGCAAGTACTTTGTAAAGCTTTCTCGATTACATAGACGACTGGGAGCCGACTACAAGTCTGACATGATGTATGTTAGAGTGCGCTACGAATAAAGTCTACTGTCCTATCCTTGTCTTCTGTAAAAGCTCATTTGAAGTAGATCGTCGTGTACCAGGAAATCGTGACGAGTTTCCGTTCTCGCAAGCCGAGTGGTCTCTACCGAGTTATTTTCTCCCGTTATTGTACGTTTCTCGCGAAGTCCAGTTTAATGCACGAAAACCTAACGTCACAATATATAGTTATATATGAAACGAAGGTTTGAAAGACATAAAGAATAACACTTGGGCGCGCGTAGATATGGAATTTCTCTTCGAGCGTTTTACTCGATAAATCACGAGTGAGCGCAGGGAGTGAGATGTCTAGTTGAACACGAGAAGAGAAATTCCATATCTACAAGCAACCATGTATTATTTTGTTTATCATATAAAAACAGTAGCTTTACTGGGAAGAAAAAGCCGACTTCATTAATGAATGAAAATAAATGAATCGACAATCCTCGAATAACAATCGTAGAGTGTGTTGGCGCTGACTCTTAAGATGGCAAAATGTGTTGAATCGTGATTACAAAAACAACTATGGTCGTAATTTTCAATTCACAAAATTCACATTTATTGACTTTGTCCTTACCGACAGTAGAAGTCTTTCAGGTAAACGGTCAAATTCGGCTAGTGGCAAATCTTCCAATTGTCGATTTTCATTCTCGGACGAGAGAAATGCTAACACCAAGGCCACTGAATACGCAACTTTCGGTTTTTATTTTTCACTTCTTTCGCACAGATTACTTGTTCTTAAAGATTATTCGGCCCTTGTCGGTGTTTTCCAATCTTGCCTTAATATCTCACTTCACACGAATTACATTTAATTGGAAACAAGGTATCGTTGGTGGATTAAGTAGGCCGTTGTTTACATCACTTTAAGATCTTTAGATCTTTTTTCTGCTAGTGAGACTGCTGTATTAATTGACAGATTTTCGTACCAAGGTTACGTAATATAGTAAATTCAAAAAATAAAATAATAAAAGTACTAAGTTAAAAGAATTAAGAAGTGTCTGCCAGTAGCGAAAACTATACTATACAGTTGCAGTTACCACTGACAAGTTACGATTTATACTCTCAGATTCTTAGTGTTTACGAGCGTTCGATCGTGGTTTTCCTCTTTTTTTTTGGTTGTTTTTACTTCAGAAAGCGGAAAAGTGCTGACATGTATGAAAAATATCCATTTCTCGTCTTCTTTGGAGCGGCCGATGGAAACTTCAAGGAGAAAGACAGCGTCACGCCATCGTGATAACTTACATGTTTATGACAAATGACTGGTGTGAGGATAGTTTTGTGCAGATCAGCCGACTTCAACATGTTTTAAATGACATACAAAAGTAGAGGCAGGCTCGCAGAGATTTTTACGTATTTAAAAAAATAGAATATTTCAACCAGCTAGGTGGGTAGTTTCGGTTCAAGAATCGGTATACTTTTGGAGAAATTCAGATAAACGTTTTCCCTGTTTTACCCGACAACAAAAATGACCGAAACTGTACCGAGATAAATAATCTATTGGTGTGTTCACATTCACTCCCAGGGAAAATTAAATGTATTAAAGTGAAGGCGAATGATGTCACTATGTATGGTAGAAGTGCCAATTTGTAATTTTGTATTTAGCTTGAGATAGAGAAATAAACATTTCACTCTTTTCTTGTGACGTTTTTGAATGAATACGAGGCCCCAGGCCTCGAACAAGCAGCCGTTGTTACCATGGCCACAAGAGTGCTGTAACTTTTAATATGAGCATTTCTGTGCATCCCCCCTGAGTCCTTAGCTGCATGCAAAATTTGAAGGGGGGTTGAAGATTTTCATTTCCCAAGATGTTTGATTCTTACAGAGACTTGCTCTTAAGTAACATTAATGACAATGGCAATCGTTAGCGACAATGTCTGCCAGTATTAGCAATAACAGTTTGCAGGTATAATAAGGTTTTTGGCGACGATTGACTTTAAGTGATGACTTTCTTTCAAACAAACAGTTGTTAATTTGTTCAATGAAATTCAAAAAACTTTTACTCGAATTTTACACGAGAATGCGAAAAAGGAAAGAAAAAAAACCGAAAAAGGAAGGAAAATCTCATGGCCGTTGGCTTGTAACTAAGTGTAAAGGTCTTCTGTCTAAATGAAATTACCATTCACGAACTCTACTTACTTTTAAGCGTAAAAGTCGTTCTCCAAAAGAGAGGGAGCACAAAAAGCAATAATTTCATGGTTGAAGAACTGAATTTCATTCTCGGATTTTCTTTGAAAACATTTGTTCCAGATCGCCCTTGCCAACTTAATGTAACTGCAACGAACCAATTTTTGAGTGGCGCCCCGATTTAGGAATTAGACTGTCGGATACTAATCACCTGTTTTATCGAAAGAAGAAGAACAAATTATAAATTAAGGAAACTCATTCATAAATGGAGAAACTAAATATTGATATGAAATTGAGGAGGAGATGTCATGCCGTAAAGTTAATGAATGAAAATAAATGAATCGAGAATCCCCGAATAACAATCGTGGAGTGCGTTGGCGCTAATTCTTAGATGGAAAGATGCGTTGAATCATGATTATAAAAACAACAATTGTCGTAAATTTTCAATTCACAAAATTCTCATTTATTGACTTTGTCCTTACCGACAGAAGAAGTCTTTCGGCCAAAATCGGCTGGTGGCAAATCTTCCAGTAGTCGATTTTCATTCTCAGCCGAAAGAAATGCTAACACCAAAGCCACTGAATACGTAACTTTCGGTTTTTCTTTAAGTATAATGGTTTTCTTCCCCCTTCTAAGAAAGTTTGAACCTCACTGTCTGTCAACGATACGAAATTTTTAGCGTTTTAGTTCCGACAAAAAACTTGTATTTAGAATCGTGAAGGCTTTGCCGTTCATTCACCAACCTGACCGAGTGGCGCCAAAGGCGAGTGATGTGTCAGCAGCTGATTGGCTATATCATCACACTTAAAAAAAGAATAAGATATTTTTTCTCGTGTGTTGTTACGGCTCTAAGGGCCAGAAATCCCTGTATAACACCGCAGTTTATGTGATAAAACGCGGTACAACGTCATAGCTACACCAGCCTAATACGCGGTAATTTAGAAAATGCGATATCCCAGCGGTTATCGAAAAAGCCCAAATGATGACAACAATTACGTAATTTTGTTTCAGAGTTACAGCGTGCCTGAATCTTTGCCTCAGCAACAAGGCGAGAAGTCTGTCCACACTTATTGCGCTCATCGTTAAGAGAGAAACTAAAGAAAGAATATAGTAGCTTAGAAAACTCATCTTCAGAGCATGGTGACAAAGTTTCCAATCCTCACGAACTAAGGACAGCCAATAAACAACAGACGAGGGCTCTGATATGAGACCGACGCAGAGATCAGTTATTGCCAGACAACGATACAACAGTTTGGCTGGCGGATGAAGAGAAGATTCCTTGCTAAGGGCGATTAAGATCAGAGTATTGCCAAAAAAGCCCAAAAGGAAAAAAAAATGTTAGTTCTTGCGATGATCATCAAATGGTTGTTTATATCATCTTTCCAGCCGGCAACACAAACTATGTTTTCCAATGTTTGGGTATCTTCTCCGACATCTTTAGATAGGTTTGCTCGCACCATAAATTCCAGGACAATTTGTCTATTTATATAAACTTCCTAGAGAGGTTGTGAATACCTTTAAAGATTTTGGCTTATATGTTTTCAAGATTTACATGTCGAGGATTTTTTTCGATGACATGCAATATTGCAGTTTAAACGGCTTTACTTCGTGTCAAGAAGACGGTCAAATTTCGCTTCGAATTATCGAACAGACTCTTTACACAGAAAAAAAATGTTTGTCTTTTTATGAAGGAATGTATTTTGATCACCTGCTGTTTTCAATCACTTTCCTTTTACCTCCATTGCAGTAAGCCGTAAAAACATAGTCAAGAACGCCCTCCGATTTAAATCAGAAAGAAATTGTTAAAATCAAGATTGCGAAATCAGTCATTAAAATTTACAGTCAGTTAGTTTAGTTCCACCGATGGTTTTATTGGGATCTGTCAAGAAATTTTGGATACTGGAATATTTCTGTCACTTTATAATTCGTTTGCATATTAAAGGTCGACTCCTCGTTAAACCTCTCGCCATTGCACACTTTAGTATCCAAGAATATGAATTCGGAGTTTGGTATTTCAGCCGTGAATTTGGTTGTATCGTGGTGCGGTTTGCACGTCTGAAAAATTCTTCTATTTTGTTTTTGGTTTGTACTCTACAAACAGAAAACGTTGTCATAATACCAATACTCTTCCAAACTAATGGTTTATTTGTGCTCCAGTTGTTAATCCTTTTTTTTTCTATTTTTGCTTAGAAAATAGAGGTAAAAGCTTAGAGGTTGCAGCACTTTTGTTGCCATGGTAACAACGGTTGCTTTCATACAAAAACGTCGCAAAAAAAGAGTGAAATGTTTATTTCTCTATCTCAAGCTAAATACAACGTTACAAATTAGCACTTCTAACATACATAGTGACATCATTCGTCTTCACACTGACACATTCAATTTTCCCTGGGAGTGAAACTACCCACCTAGCTGGTGGCAGGCCCGCAGAGATTTTTACATATTTAAAAGCTAGAATATTATAACCAGCTAGGTGGGTAGTTCCAGAATCGGTGTACTTTTGGAGAAATTCAGATAAACGTCTTCCCTGTTTTACCCGACAACAGGGTAACAGCCTCGAACAAGCAGCCGTTATAACCATGGCCACAAGAGTGCTGCAACCTTTAAAAAGGGAATTTTGTGTATACCTCCTGAGTGCCTAACTGCATGCAAAATTTGAAGGATGGTTGAAAATTTTCATTTCCCAAGATGTTTGATTCTTACAGAGACTTGTTCTTAAATGTGTGTCCAAGAGGCCTTAGTTACATGCGCATAAAATAATGATGATCATGCCCGTCATAATTCAATAGCTCTATACTAAGCCGCATACCGGCCATTCACCAAGTCGATTCTCGTACAATAATTGTTCAATCCTCGCAAACTAATGTTCATAACATTTAAAGCTATTCTCAGGATATCAACAAATAGAAGAACTAATGTGGAGTTTTGTAAATTACGTACTTAGGCTCGAGTGAACAAAATTTTGCCAATCTTCAAAGGTGCCGATATCCTGCATCGGAGGCTTCCAAATTTTGGCAAACCAAACAAGTTTGTTTTTTAAACCATTGAACCGTCATCGTCCGTAAGACATGTCTAGATAAATTTAAGAGGGAAAAAATACAGTTTTGTCCGCTAGTGTAGTCTTTCACCCGCGATGGCAGGACACAAATTTTCTTCCTTGTCCATCTGACCCTCAGTTTTCGTTTGAGGGAAACGAGGAATTTAAGCGAGTGTCTGACTCGTACCCTAGCCCACTCCCAGGCGGCAATTTGAAGAACAATTGGCTTCAACGAGTAGCTCTCCTTCCACTGGAATTATCGAAGCCAGCACAAGTGGTGCAAGCTGCAACCAAAAGATCGGCAGGATAAAAAGAAAGCGAAGTAAAATACATGGTTCCAATCTCGAACCATATATAACTCCGCCGGACGCGGGGACCTCGACCAAGGACAGTTTCGAAAGCGAGCTCTATGTAAGCGTAGTCTTCGTCTTCTACGTCGGAAAGCTGATACTAGCCGCATAGAAGCCTGCTGAGAATGTACCAACAATGTAAAAACGCTTCTTTGTTTTTCAACTGCTAGTGCAGCAGCAACTGCTCACAGTGGTGCATAAATTCGTTTTTGATTGAAATATAAACGACTGTGAACTGTCACCATTGGAGGCTTCATCTAAAATCACATCAGTTTACGAAAATATCTCAAGCAAATCTACAAACACGTTAAAATGCATGACCATGGCAAATATTCACTTAAAGTGAAAAGATAAAATATGGCTTTAAAATATGAATGGCGGAGGGCCCCCTTCACAGTTTGTCTGTCCTTAAGAGAAACGTGATAAAGAGGTTCTTTTTTTTCCCGCGAATTGCAAGTAGGGTTCGAGTCGACATCACGCCCCTAAATTATAGTGATTTATGATGAAACAATTTTGAAAACCACAAAACACTTCATAGAACCACTGAAAGAGCCTACATGACAGCTTATTTTTGTCAGTATTAGGTCAAAAATGAAAATTTCAAAGGTAAGCAGTACCAAGAGAACATAAAAAGGTTGCGATTTACCGGAGTCAAAAAATCGCTTTATGAAGGGGGATCGATGACACTTTAAGGCCTCCAGTCTTAACTTTGCATTCCGAATGCATAAATAAAGGATAATTAACTAAAAATATCAGTAAAAGTAAAGCAAGTAAGTTACTGCACTGAGTTTAATCCGCTTAAATAAGTGTCGAAGTGTAAGACGCGATGTAGCTTCGCGACGACTGATAGCAACAAAAGTACCCATAACTCGGCTTGCCATTGTCTGAACCACACAAATCCAACCTGCACCAACTCAACTATTAGGAAAAGAAATAAACATAGTGCCATCGATTTTCTCTCTTCTGTGAAATTGCGCCATTTTCCGCATTTCTTACGAAAATATAACCCTGTGCTTCCGCTGCGATCAGAAACGTGATGGAATATGACATGTTTGTCTTTTCCTTATTTGAGACCTCAACCGTGTTTATAAGGAAAGCATCTGCAATAAAATGGCCATGATATAATGAAGAGCCGCTTTGGAGGGGAGCAAAGGGACCATTTTTGGGTTTGACACATTAACAATCCTTGAGATGGCTTTTACAATTTTCAACAGTCCTCTACAAGAATCTCGATGGTTTTATGTAACGTTAACGGAAAGGTAGCCTTTTTAAAAAAACAAATTTTTTTAGATGCTGACGACTGGCAAATGGATCAGGCCATCAGGGTGGACGCTTCCTTAAAAGGTCTGTTGTACATATCACAGGTAAAATTTAAAAGCTATTCTACTGAACAAAAATGTATCCCATGGCTTTAATGTATTTGTCACCATTGTCAGGGTTCCAAACAGCAACGTTACCACATGAGTTATTATCGTCATATACTCCTGCGCCACCAAAACCAATTCTTGAATCACATTGATCGCAGGCATTCAAATACTCGTTAGAAACGATCCCAATCTTTGTTTTAGTCTTTACACCATCACAATTGAAGCCCTCCATGTTGCAGTGAAGCTGCAAGGAAGCCTGCGAGCCTATCGGCGTCTTCCATGTGTCCCGACCCAATGAGGTGTTGCGGTATTTTCCATCAGCAAGCAGTGAGTACAAAGATTCAGCCTCTCTGTTAATGACAATAAAGTTGAGCTGTTGGTCAACCTTCATACCGAGACATATCTTGGAGAAAGGTGTATTCCAGTATGTCGGTAACTTGGTCTCTTGCGAGTCAAACCCAGTTTTTCCTCTTGGTAAGTTGAAGGAATTTTTGTCGCTCCAATACTTGGAATCATAATGGAAAGTTCTATGAAACATTAACACCAATTTCGGTTACTTCAATTCCGTTCTCTCGCCATTCTTAATATGCTTAATCAGTCACACAAAAGCATTCTAAATCTGATCCCATAATATGAGAGCCTGGATATCAGTTCTTTGATTTCATTTTTCAACTATTTGACTCTAGTTTTCGCGTGATATGAAAACAAGCCCCGATAATGAAAAATCACTCAGCGTTTACTCCTATAAACTTTGCATGTCTCAACGTGGAGTGTCACTCAAACTATACGGGTCTCAAACTTCCTTAAATCAAAAACACTTTAGAAAAAGAGGCCTCATATGACATGTAAATGTCGTCTACACGACCCTCTGAACAGACTTAAGGCCGACAAGTTGTTTTATTATAAGAATTAGAAAAAGGTTTATCATCAACAGTTTTTCAGTTCATGCTGCATGGTTGCTCAAAGCCAGCTATATTTATTTATTAAAAATTTTTAAAAAAATCTGCTACATGACTCCACCACACTCGCCTGAGTTCCCTCTAGGAAAAAATATACTTACAGACTCAACTAAAGAGATAGGAAGTTATTAGTGTTTTGAAAACTTTCATGTACCTTGCGCCCATCTATTTTCATAACCATCGTCCATCCGGCACCTCCGCTCTCACCAAGACCAGTTATGTGACAATACACAGGAAATGACAATGAATCCACATTCAAGGAATAGGCTCGGTTGCCTTCGGACCTGAACAACAGGAGCAGCTGATTTTAAAGTATCCAAAAAAAACCGATATGGGCCTTGATGGGAATTTCAATGTGGCTATACTCACAGGTTGTATAGCAATCATTTCAAACTAGCAAAGAAAAAGTTTGCGTTCCTCTATGTTACCCATATCGTTCTTCACACTCACTTAGATAGGATGATTAAGTCAGTGAGCTCGATATCACATGAGAGAATAGTTGAAATAAGTAAATTCGAATCTTTTTTAAACATGAATCATTCTTGTTGACGTAAGATCAATATGTGTTTTACCAGTGGATATTCCTCTTAATATAGCACATCTAGCACTCAACTCAGGAACTCAACTTAAGCTTTAGATAGGATATTAGTAAGAAAGACTGGATCAGGGAGAGTTCGTATTCCAAAGCTGGGTTCTTGAGTTCAGTTCGTGATCATGACATATACTAAACTAATCATTGTGGTGTTAAACAGTCAGACCCACCCTGTCTAATAATTCTCGAAAAAACTTAAATTTGAATTGACATGACGTAAGTTGAACGATTAGCTTTGGAATTGGTCTTTAAATTCAGTCTATCAGCCTAATTTATCAGTTGCGGTAAATCAGTTCACTAGAGGATTGTCACTTGTGAGTCAAGCAGATCGCTGCAGCTAGTTCCTAGGGAAAAGATGAGATTGATAAAAAATTGTTGAGAATAAACCATGCCATGTAAAGTTCCTCACATAAAAATTTTTTAGGGGAACTTGGACTTCTTAAAAATCATTCCAGCAACTTGGTAACGCAATTGGTATATTTGCATCTTGTTCAGAAATCTAGTTCTGAATGGAGTAGTTTGATAAAATATCTGGGAATTTAGAAAAAAAACTGTTTTAGAGACCAGTTGTCATGTTTCACATAATCAAAATGGTCCCTTTTCATTTTTGAACAAATTTATCAGAATTGACACAATTCCAACAAGTGCAAGTTAACTGTGACTGGAAGTTGATCAAATTATGAGCAATTCCTGCATATTTGGGAATTCAAATCAGAATTTAGAGCTCCACTTCAGTGTGGTTACCAGTAGAGCTAAGAATTTAGTATTCATCTTCATTTTTATAGGTATACTTACCTATTTTGCATTTCTTCCCAGTATAACCAAACTGACATACACAGAGGTAACCCTTTTCCGTAAACCCATTTAAGCAGGTCATATTCTGAGGACATGGGTTATTTAAGCATGAGTTCTGTCGATAAATCACAGACACAATTCATAAATTATTAAAACTCTAAGAAGAAGTGATATATCCTAACTTAAAGCTTCAGTTTGAAGTTCAAAGGGGTTAGTCTGAAAGCCGATGAAAAGATTACAAATTTTCATGAAAGGATAGATAAACAAGAAGTATCAGGAAAACCCAAATATTAAGATAGAATCGTATGCAGTCGAAATATCTCACCTCACTGTTTTGATACACGAACCCTTCTAGAGTTTCAAGATCTTTAGGATGCTGGATGTGATCAGAATCACTCAGCTGACACAAAACTTGGTCTTTTATTGGAGGACCTACGTTGTATGACACACAGTTATCGTCCAAAGTGCATCGCCCTCTACAGGAACCTCGCATTCCAAATCCTAATGTTATGTTCTTGATCACATGGTTAACAAGTGCTTTGTTATGAAAAGGTGAGCCAAACGAGAACCGCCGGCAATGATCTAGGAAGGCAAAAATACAAAAATCAGCATTTTCTTTTTTCACAAATGTTACGCAATGAAATTAATTTAAAGAAAAGTAATAAAAGAATTAAGTTCGTTTCTCAAAAATAAGAGAACGATTACGTAACGTCAATGAATATAAAGCAATTGTTATAAGCAGTGTCTACTAGTAGTGAAAACTATACCATGCAGGTGCATTTTAGTGTCACTACAAAGCAAATTTGTCTCAATTATTATGATAGACCCCAAGTGTTTTTCCAGTCTGGGGCTAGAACCCACGCACGGAAGTCCTACGGGCCTTTACAACATGAGCCAACCAAAACGAACATTAATGACAATGGCAATCGTTAGTGACAATGTCTGCCAGTATCAGCAATAACAGTTTGCAGGTGGAATAAGGTTTAAGCGACGAATGACTATAGGTGATGACTTTCTTTGGAACAAACAGTTGATGTACAAATGCTTCTCTGATTAATTTGTTCGATGAAATTCAAAAAATTTTTCTTGAAATTTACACGAGAATGCTAGAAAGAAAAGAAAAAAACCAAATAAGGAAGGAAAAAATCATGGCCGTTGGTTTGTTACTAAGTGTAAAGGTGTTCTGTCTTAATGAAATTACCATTCGCATCACAACAGAAACTAAATCTTGCTCGACAGATCCCTATTGTCTTTATCACAAGACATTACGTAATAGAACAGAACTTTGCTAGGATCTATATCTGAGAAAGTGTAAACTTTCGAATCTGTCGCTTTTCGCAATCTTTCCCATGGTGTTTTCTTTTCGGTTGAACTCTTTTTCAGGCGCGCGTTTAAAAAACCCCATGGAGACTCCTTAAAAAAAACCTATGGGGTCACTTCAGATATCAAATGTTTTAATTCTCCTTCTTGGCAGAAAAAAACAAAACAAAACAAAAAAAACAAAAAAAACAAAAAAATTAACTGGCTGTGGGTAACTATGAAATAATCAACGATAGACACATTCGGCGTTCTAAAATTTCACATTAAGGCATGGGAAAAGACACAAGTGTCAAGAAAGTCATATTTATCTTTCAGTTCAACTAATTGGAAATCATGTCAAGCAAGGAACAGCTGAGAAAAGTTTGAATAACATTCATAATAATGTCCTGATTATTCAAAAGTTCAACAATATTCATGAATAAAAGTACTCATCACCAAAGGCTCTATAAGGATAGTTAAAGTTATAACTGAAACAAACCGAAGAACTTGTTTACTGGAATTGTTAATGTAAATTCACTTTAACATAAACAATAAGCGCCGAGTGACTTTGGTCACGAATTTTTTGTTTAAGTTAGGTACTGTTGAAAGAAATTAAATCTAAGAAATAAAGAAATGATGCTAGAAATAAAGTTAATAATAGTAAGACATAACATCAAATATTAGGGATTCATGTAGAATTAAGAGGATGACTCAAAAGATTGGGGATGTTTATTATACAGTTTTGGATTCGTGTTAAAGATGTGTGAAGCTGGACTCTAGAAGATTGAATTTTTCCCCTTCTTTCCAATGAAATCTTAGCGAGAGCGCAAACACCCTTATTAGAATATTATTTTTTTCCGTATCTTTAGCATACATGTAACCTAAGCATACATCAAAAGAGTTCTTCGATCAAAGTCTTCCCTTTGCGTGTTTCGTAAAATTACATGAAGGTTGTGTGTGTTGGAGCAAGCTACTACTTTTGAAGAGAAGAGTTATTCATCTTGCTACTAGCATGGACCAATTAGATACTGTAGACCTTTACTACTATTCCTCCTATTCCGAGTTGCGTTAGTCCACCATCTTGATCCGGAAAACTCGTCGGCGGACTGAGTCTTTTTTCTCATTCTATTCTATTGAATTTGATGCGAAAACCAATTTGCTAGAGAGATTTTTTAATCAGTTGTTAATTGTTCTGAATAGAATAACCCAGCAAAGAGGAAAGTGCTTTTGAGATTGTCTCCTTCACTGCTTTTCTTACTTCAGCAATCTTCCAGCAATAAAGAAACGGGTTAAGCGATGAGTTTAAGTAAACTAAAGTTACTGTACTTTCCAAGACTACAAACTCCAACGAGGACAGTTCATTTTGAGATTGAAAAAGTCCTGTCGCTATGCTATATGGTAGATAGCAAACGATCAGTGCCAACTGCACCCACAGTGCACTGTTTACAGCCTTTCTGTATCGAATCATATTCAGTGGAACTGGTTTGCCCGGCTGTGGTGGAAAAAAAACTTGCCCTCGTACATGATTTTGTCGGAGAGCACAGAAAATTTTTATGTACGATAACGTTGCTGTTATGATACAAAGCGATACAACACCATAGCTACACCAGCCGGCCACGCGGTAATTTATAACGTGCGATATCCCAGCGGTTATCGAAAAAGCCCAAATGATGACAACAATTACACAAGTTCGTTTCAGAGTTACAGCGTGCCCGAATCTCTGCCCCAGCAACAAGGCGAGAAGTCTGTCCACACTTATTGCGGTCATCGTTAAGAGAGAAACTAAAGAAAGAATATAGTAGCTAAGAAAACTCATCTTCAGAGCATGGTGACAAAGTTTCCAATCCTCACGAACTAAGGACAGCCAATAAACAACAGACGAAGGCTCTGATATGAGACCGACGCAGAGATCAGTTATTGCCAGACAACGATACAACAGTTTGGCTGGCGGATGAAGAGAAGATTCCTTGCTAAGGGCGACCAAAATCAGAGTATTGCCGAGAAAAGCCAAAAAGGATAAAAAAATGTTTGTTGTTCCGATGATCATCAAATGGTTGTTTATATCATCTTTCCAGCCGGCAACACAAACTATGTTTTCCAATGTTTGGGTATCTTCTCCGACATCTTTAGTTAGGTTTGTTCGTACCATGAACTCTAAGACAATTTGTATGTTTATATAAACTTCCTAGAAAGGTTGTGAGTATCTTCAGAGATCTTGGCTTGTATGTTTTCAAGATTTACACGTCGAAGGTTTTTTTTCGATGATATGCAATATTGCAGTTTAAACAGCTGTTCTTCGTCTCAAGAAAAAGGTCAAATTTCGTTTCCAATTATCTAACAGACTCTTTGCACAGAAAAATTATTTGTTTTTTAATGAAAGAGTTGTGTTACAGTGAAAGTTATATTTTGATCACCTGCGATTTCAATAACTTTCCTTTTACCTCCATTGCAGTAAGCCTTAAAAACATAGTTAAGAACGCCCTTCGATTTAAATCAGAGAGAAATTGTTAAAATCAAGATTGCGAAATCAGTCTTTAAAATTTACGGCCAGTTAGTTTAGTTCCACCGATGGTTTTTTTGGGATTTGCTAAGAAATTTTCTGAGCTTAATCATTCAGAACATATAATAATTGTCTATTTCCTCGCAATCTTTGGAAGGACCACGAGATGCCTGTGTTATAGTTAGATGTTAACCTTATCATTTAAGGCTTCGTTTGTTGCACATTCTACCAAATATATTTTTTGATGGCCTATTCTAGACTGCAAATATATGATTTAGGTAGAGAGATCAAAGGTACAAAGGGGATTAAGATTTATTAAAAAACATCTACACTGCCTTGGAGATCTGTAATGCAAATAATTTCCTGTAATGTAAGAACACAAGTTATGTTTTACGATCGTGAGCACTTTATGTCTCAGACTGCAAAACAAAATCAAAACTCATCAGGAACCCAAGCTACGGTGTCCACGTAACGAAATGAAAATACTGCATGTAACTAGTGAAATGAAGTGAAAATCTTTAATTTGGAAAAGGAAAACATGGAAATCTGTAGAACTGTAGTTTTTCGAAATGGAAATATGTAAGGTGCGAAATGGAAATCAGTAGTATGCGAACTAGATGTAATTAAGCAAATGAACTCAAAATGAACAAGCAAATTAAGCAAATGAACTCAAAATCTGTAATTTGCGGAACGGAGATCTATAAGTCTATGGCCTGCGAAATTAGAAATCTGCAATTTGCGAAAAGGAAATCTATAATTTGCAAAATGGAAATCTGTAATTTTAAGAATGGAATGTGCAATTTGCAAAACGAAATTATGTGCGGAAAACATCGCCGGCCGGAAGGATGAGTTGAGTCATTCCGTTTGGCTTCATTTGGTTTCGCAAATTGCCGTAAACTGTCAACAACAACAGCCCTGCCGATCAAATAAACGTAAAAATTCCAAGAGCTTACAGAACTTTAACAAGCCAAGTTAAATTGAAGTTTTAAACAACATAAAAAGTGATATGCAATGTAGATCATTATGCTGAATACAATGTTTGCATATTTTACTTAATAGTTTCGTATTTCTAGAATATTACATTTTTGTCGTGTTATCAGGCGTTTCCTAACTGCCTTAAAACATGCTTTGGCCAGAGGGGAAAAAGAGGAGGAGGGGGGTGGGTGGGTGGGGGAATATATGGAAGAGGCGTCAGGTTGGTGAATTATCGTCCTTTGTTGGAAACTACATCGCGTATAATGGCTAGACATTTCATGTATAAATGAGATGCTGTGGTGGGTGATCTTCTTTTATCAAAATAAAACCACCGCAATTAGAGTAAAAAGGGACGAATTCGGCGAAGTTAGTTTACTAAAACAGTCATTTCGATGTATAAAGAAGCGTCTAGTTAATAAATCGTCGTCCTTTGTTTGGCAACTAAGTCATAAAATACTCGAGGCCATCGGGTAGAGCGCTCTATACAAAGCTTTATTGTAAATTGCGAAAGTGGAGGGACACCTCCCTTCCTTCTTTTTCTCCAGAACTCGGATACAAATTCACGATGGTGACTCTTGCATAAGTTTCAAAGCGAAAGTTTAAATCAGCACGAAATTGTGTGCGAGAGCGACAGCCTTGTCAAAACCCCAACTTTGTCGTTCCTATGTACTTTATTTTTAGATTGAAAAGGGTGCTGTTTCACTGCACAAACAATTATATTCCAGTTGACGGATAAAATCGGTTTTTTTTTTAAATGAAATAGGCTAAGCAATACAACAAAGCAATTGTAATACCTAAGTTGGAAGGGGATAAAACCTTTAGAGATCCTATTCGTACCCAGTTCTATTGACTTTTTAGTAGGAAATTTACTCTGAGAATGAAATCAAGGCATCCTTTTTCTACCTGGTTGCCTGGTCTAGTGAAAAGGAAGTATATGTGCTAAAAATGGGTTATTTTCAGGCGGGCTTCCTTCCATCAACGTGCTTTTGATTACTGGATGAAAATGTATCCCATGGCTGTGATGTTTTTGTCACCGTTATCGGGTGTCCAATAAGCTAAGTTTCCACACGTGTGGGAATCATCTATCCCACCCGCTCCAAACCCAATTCTTGAATCATGAAAGCCGCAGTCTGCATTGCAACACTCATTACAAACGATACCAATTCTTGTTTTTGCATCACCACCGTCAGAATTAAAGCCCTCTATGTCACAGCAAAACTGCAAGGAAGCTTGGGAGCCAATCAGCGCCTTCCAGGTGTCACGGGCCAATGAGGTGTTGCGGTAGTTTCCATCAGCAATCAGTGAGTACAAAGATTCAGCCTCTCTGTTAATGACAATAAAGTTGAGCTGGTGGTCAACCTTCATACCAAGACAGATCTTGGAGAAAGGTGTATTCCAGTATGTCGGTAACTTGGTCTCTTGCGAGTCAAACCCAGTTTTTCCTCCTGGTAAGTTGAAGGAATTTTTGTCGCTCCAATACTCGGAATCATAATGGAAGGTTCTCTGGAATGATAACCTCAATGTTACTTAAACCAAGTCCTCTCCTATAAAAACATTCTAAATTTGATGAGACTTTATGACAGTCCACATATCTATGTTTTGAGTTCAACATTTTTTTATATCAAATTAAATGACCCCAGTTTTCTCAATTATCATGAAGAGGAATTTGACCTATTAATTTCGCACTTTTCCTCTGCAAAATGGAAGTGTTTACTGCTTTTTTCGTTGCATGTCACAAAGTCAAGCGTAACCTAGACAGAAGATTTTTTTCAAACTTTCAGATAAAAAACCTTTACATGACTTATAGATGTTTCAACAAAAATCCCTTGGACTTTAAGCCAATAAGTTTCTTTACTTAAAATATTCGCGAAAAATATGGTTTTAGCAGTTTCTGCTTCGTGGTTGTTACCTCTGGGTTTGAGATTGTTAAGTCAGGCAAACTGGAAAGGCATTGACAAAATTTTATATCAGACAGAGTACATCTCACATATAACTTCCCTTCGACAAGGACTCCTCGAAACCCACACATACGCCGTATGGCGGCCATTTTAAAAACGTTTTGGACAATTTACGGTACCTTGGTGCCATCTATTTTCATAACCAGCGTCCATCCACCACCCCCGCATGCTCCAAGACTGCTCATGTGACAATACACTGGAAGTGACGCTGGTCCCAATTTCAAGGAATAGGCTCGGTTACCTTCGGACCTGAACAACAAGAGCAGCATATTAGATATTGTGGTGGGTTGGATCAAATTGAGAGAACTTGCCAAGAGAAACTTCTTTGTGCAAAAGCGACTAACGTTGTTCACACCAGGATTGTGAAGACCCAATTTGGTCATTGACAGGAATTTCAGAGGGGGCTGTATTTTCAGGTTGTCAGTATGATAATTCATTAGATATGCTAAATGTACATGAGTTCAGTTGAAGCTACTTCCTTGATACTACTTAAGGGGGACCATCCATTAACATCAAATATTTGTCAAAGACGTAGCGCGTCACATCAATATTGGCTGGACCATTCCAAAAGTTCTCTTGATAAGGCATGTCTTTCATTCGGTCAAGGGTCAAGAAAGGGTTAAGGGTCAAGAAAAGAGAAGATAATCTCAAGAGAATGGTATAAGCACAACTCGTATTTCAAAAATGGTCTCTTGAAATTATTTCTTAGGTCACTATACAGTAAATATTGGGTCAAGAGATATAGATTATTGTGGCGTTTAATAGTTTCTCCAAACAAAGATATTCAAGAAATGTTCGAGTTGCTAAAAGAAGTGTTATTGCGAGAATATCTAGATCGGTAATAGATGTAACTTGAGCTCCGCGATAGGCTTTGGGATAGGTTCTTTTGAAAACTCAGTCTCTCGGCCGGATTTGCGACTTACGAGTCTAGCAGATCACTACAGCTAGTTCCTGGGGAAAAGAGAAAAACTTGTTTAGAATATTCTATGCTACATTGCCTTACACAAATAAGAATTTTTTTAAGCACCTACGATTCCGATAAGAATTGAAAACTTTTCCTAAGAATTCTTCAAGCAGTTTAAGCATCTCATCCGCATTTTGCCATCTTGCCCATGGATTGTGAAAAATATCTGTGCTTGTGTGAAGCATTTCTAGACTGACCACAAAAACCCATTTGATAATTTCACGAAACTAAAAAAAAAACACCTAAATTGACGTCTGGGATGTAAGCCATTACCGATGTCTATGTTGACAAATATCCAGAAAGCATAAGTAGATTGTAACTTAAAATTGACCAACTGATAATTCCCTCGTACCCATTCGGCAATCCAATCAGATTTCAGAATTTCCCGTTGGTAAAGCAAGTGGTTTAGTATTCATGTTCATGTTTACGGGTATATTTACCTATTTTACACTTCTTCCCAGTATAACCAAACTGGCACAGACATAGGTATCCTTTTTCCGTATATCCGTTTAAGCAAGTCGTATTGTGAAGACAAGGGTTACTTGAGCATAAGTTCTGTTGGGTAAGCGTAGAGGCTACTAATATACCATTAAAATTATAAAATAAACTGAAATATGCTAAACAACCAGCTCAGTGTGAAGTTTGAAAGGGGTTGGTCTTATGGTAGTTGAAAAAAGGTAACCATGCGAGACTAGAAACAAATACAGGAAGAAAACAAGCTAACCACAAAATTGGTAAAAGATCAGAGTTCCCAGTTCTTAAACAAATTTTTGTGGAAGTGCTGGATGGTGAAAATCAATAAATGATCTAAGAAATTCTTTTTTTTTAAGTGGAAGTGCAGCGGGAACTGCTCAAATATGGATTGAAGTATCTCACCTCACTGCTCTGATACATGAACCCTTCTCGAGTTACAAGATCATCAGGATGCTGGACGTGATCAGAATCACTCAGCTGACACGAAACTTCGTCTTTTATCGGAGGACCAATGTTATAAGACACACAGTTGTCTTCCAGAGTGCATTGCCCTCTACAAGAACTACGCAGTCCCAAGGTTAAAGTTAGGTTCTTAATCACATGACCAACAAGGGCTTTGTTATGAAATGGTGAGGCAAACCTTAGTCTTCGGCATTGACCTGGGAAAACAAAGGTAAAAAGTAATCTTTACCTTCCCTCAGGTTAAACAGCCGTTGCTTTGTTTGTCTTCAGGTGATTCTCGCCAATTTTAAAACTGACACTATCAGCTATTTACGAGGCGAGCTCATTCGCTTTTTCGCGTATCCCAGGTTACTTGCCAATTTTCACACTTAATCCATATCCCCTTGCTGAAAAATCAGGTCAGTTGTTGTAATATCTTGGATTTTAATCTTGCCAGGAATCTCTGAACTAATAAATTTCAGGCCTAGTTGCTTTTCTTTTATATTCACTGAACGGGCCACGCTCAACCACAATACATTGCGGGCGAGTTGTTCATTCTCATTATTTTCTGTATTACTGAAACGAATAGAAGCCTACTGTAATTGTTGTTTAATTCAACTCAGTCTTTGCAACATTGATACAGACGCGGCTTCTTAGAAGCTAATTTAGCTTATTCAAGTGTCTAGCGCCTCTGTTTCCCGCTTTTTTTTTCGCCTTCATTGCACGTTCGCGATGATGAAGCCATCAAAAAGTGATCGTCCTTCTCAGGGGGAAAGACGCTATTTATTGACGTATTTCAAAATTCTGTACGTTTCTATCAAAGTGGAGAGTGACAAATTTGTTATTAGGAGGCGTAATAGGGCGTAGCGCTTCTCATTACGCCTGGTGAATGAAACTAATGAAAATTCAAGTATTGGAATATACCTGTCTCTTTGTAATTCGTTTGCACATCAAAAGTCGACTCCCTGCTAAACCTCTCGCTACCGTACACTTCTGTGTCCAAAGAATATGAATTCAGAATTTTGTATTCAGGCGTGGATTTTATTGTATTGTAATGCAGTTTGCGCGTCTTAAAAATTCTTCTCCTTTTTTGTTTTTGGTTTGTGCTCTACAGACAAAAACGTTGTCATAATGCCAATAATCGTCCAAACTAGCGGTTTAGTTGTGCTCAAGTTGAAAATTCATTTTTTCCTTTTTTTTGGCATGAAAATAGTGGCAAAAGCTACGACCTTTGCCACTCCATGGATTTGCGAGAAATAGTATTGTGTTACCAAATAATAACAAGAACACGTGGCTCTTCAACTGTGAGTCCAAGAGGCTTTATTTCCATGCGCATAAGATAATGAAAATCATTCCCGCCAAATAAAATAGTTCCAAACTCACCCGGATACTGGCCGTTCAGCATGGCACCTGAGGTATCGATTCTCGTTCAAGAATAGTTCGATCCTCGCAAACAAATGGTCTCAAAATTCAAAACTAATCTCAGGATATAAACATATAGAAGAACTAACATAATGTGGAGTTTTGCAAATTATGTACTTAGGCTTGGGTCACTCAGAGCTTGTTTTGTCTGTTTCAGCAAAGAAAAAATAAAAAAAACCAAGTAGCGTAAAATAAATGAGACCTCCAATTTTAAAAACTTGTCAAACATTTGCGGATCGCCAAGATTTCGCCAGTATTCATAAGAGCTGATGTCCTGCCACGAACATCAGCTCCAAACAATCTTGTTTTTTTAAACCATTTAGCTGTCATCGTCCGCGAGACATGTCTAGGTAAAATTTAAGCGGGAAAAATACACTGTGGTCCGCTAGTGTGATCTGCCGCCTGCGATGGAAGGATACAATTTTTTTCCTTGTCCATCTGACCTTCAGTTTTCGTTTGAGCGGAACGAGGAATTTGAACGAATGCCCGACGCGAACCCTGGGCCCGGTCATTGGCGGGAATTTGTAGAACAATCAGCTGGTGCAAAAAGATCGGCAGGAAAAAAAGAAAGCGAAGTACGATATATGGTCTCAATTTCAAACCGTGACTATGCTGGACGAGGAGACCTCGACCAGGGAAGGTTTGGAAAGCGAGCTCTATTTAAGCGACGTCTTCGTCTTCTACGTCTAAAAGCTGATACTAGCCGCTTAAAAACCTGCTGATATTGTGCCAACAATGTAAAAAACGCTTCCTTGTTTTGCTGAGAAAGAAATGCAAAATTCCACAAAAACCCGAAAAATGCAGAGATAATCATTCGACGACGATCAATTCTTGCCCAGCAGTTGGAGCAAGAATTTTTCTTTATCTTTAAATAGAGGGGGATGGGTTTGTGATTGACGTATGTGTCAATGAAGTTTTGGTTTGAGGATACTAGTTCAATGCGAACGCCGCCAAAAAAAGGAAATTGCAAATCATTTTGCTAATATTTGGCTCGCGAAAAATAAGTAAATAGTTGAATTCGCTCTAGAGGGACCCCTCCCTTATTGACAAAAATGCCCAAAAACGTCAGTAAGGGAACAGATTGGAATTTGTGTCTGATAGAGAGAGAGGGAAAAGAACGAAAATAACACAACTCTCTCCTCTTACATTTGAAAAAAACGATTGTGAAACATTACCAAATATGGTAATCGTTGGCTCTATCTGACAATAGCGAAAAAAAAATAAGTTTCTCCTTCCTGTTTTTCAGGGGAGCGCACATTCGAAACAACAGAAGCACGCAGATCTTTTGGCTTTACCTTTTCACAAAGCAGTTACCAGGGTGTAAACCGTCCTTTCAACTCTCATGATTTTCTTTCTTATATTTTATTTTTCGTATCTCAACAAAGACCAAAATAGCTTACTCATAAACATATTTTCGTCAGATCAGAAGTGTATCTTGACAGTGGAAAGTTGTTCAAAATATATTCGCTATTTATTAGATGTTCTCATAGATTAAGCTTAAGCAATATCTACGGAAATTTAAACGCCTGATAAGCTAAGAGGCGTTTTGTGATGAATCTCGTGAATAGCGAAACATAAAAGATAGAATAAAAATATAGGAAGAAGAAGTTTGAAAATATGCAAGCGAATACAATGCAGTCAAGTTTGTCTCTTACCTTGGAGCGTGAAAGTCACTCCCCAAAAGAGAACGGCTACAAAGAATAAGCAGCGCAGAAGTAGACAGCTGAATTTCATTCTCTTAGTTTTTTTTGAGACTTTTAAAGACTAAACGTGATAAAACTAATCTCTGTCACACAGAGAAATGGTTCCTGTCGCGTGAAATGTTTTATTAAAATACTTAGATGTCGCCCAACCGACAGGGTCCAAGTCTCTACAATACGGCTCTGGCATTGTTAATTAGCCCCCGAGTGAGTATTGACAAGCTGAAGAGGAAATATTGTGCCTTTAGCCCATTTCAACAACTTGAACAAAGAAGAGCTTAGCGGTTATTTCTAGTTGCTGTTTAAAATCATTCCCTTGCATGTCAATCATGGACGTTTTACTTTTGGCGAGAATTTGGTGGGTTCTGGAGATATTAGGGACAAAGTTAGTTATGCGGTCTAGCAGAATATGAAATATCGCAAAACTTGATGAGGTAGTTTTTGTACAGTTCATCGATGTGCGACTCGTATTGGGTAGTGATTCACTGTCTAGACACCACAAAAAAATAAAATGAATAAATACAAAAATCGTCGAATATGGAAATTATAACAGAAGGAGCGGTGTTGTTTGAAGTGCAGTAGTGCTAATTACTCATTGCAACTCATTGCCATAAGCTATTCTTTGCGTGCTTAAGTTATTCCTCAGGGGGTATATAAGCAACGGCGTCCATGCTTTCACAGCATGAGTTGGCTTTATCATCAAACCTTCTGACGTATGACGTACGAGGAGAGGGAATGTTATGCTCTGCTTCAGCATATTTCTCTGTGGGGACTTTGACTCAGTATCACGAACTCAAAATAACTGTTTAATTGCCCTAAGTAAATTATTCTCGTAAAATTTGAACGAAATTGTTCGATATGTCCCGAAGATATTGAAGAAAATGTGAGCTATGAAGCAGTAGGTGATATAATGTGCATTAAAAGAGGTAGGTGCGGTTCAGCTGCTGGAATTCAGAGTACAATTAGGTAAAATTCAAACTTTCTACTTTTTTATTATTATTTTTTTTTATCAACAGGGGAAGCAGAAAGTTACAGAGGGCGAGGGACGCCCCCATTCCTACCCCCCTTGCACAATATAGACCATTATTATTTTTTACATGGGCAACTCTTGCAAATGCTTTGGGGTGAAAGTTCACATCAGTATGGGTTTGCATGTGAGGGAGACATACTTGTCAAAACCCCAGCTTTGGAGCTGTTTTGCCCCCCCCCTCCCCCCAAGTAATTGTATTCCTGTTGATCGATAAAATTGATTTCTGATGGAACAGACTTAATAAATTAACCAAATAAATTTTAAAAAAGGAATACACTCTTTAGAGGTCCTTGCCCTTACTTTCAAATAAGAAGCTACTGAGAGACAGCATCATTTCCTGTGCTTGTTACATCTTCCAGTGAGAAGAAAATATCAAAGAATCATTTTTTATACACGCATATGATTGAGCGTCCGTTAAAAATGGGTCCTTTCAAGTCAAGTTTGTGTTCTCATGCGAGATCGTTCCTTAGTGGCGAGTTCGCTGGTGGCGAGTCTGCTTGGTGGCGAGGTGACCGGTAACCGTCCAAAGAATATGAATTCAGAATTTGGTATTCAGGCGTGGATTTGATTGTATCGTAATGCAGTTTGCGCGTCTTAAAAATTCTTCTATTTTGTTTTTGGTTTGTGCTCTACAGACAAAAACGTTGTCATGATACCAATACTTGTCCAAACTAGCGGTTTAGTTGTGCTCAAGTTGAAAATTAATTTTTCTCCTTTTTTTGCCATGAAAATACGACCTTTGCCGCTCCATGGATTTGCGAGAAATAGTATTGCGTTACCAAATAATAACAAGAACAAAGGCGCACAATGCTGAGAAAGAAATGCAAAACTCCATAAAAACCCGAAAAATGCAGAGATAATCATTCGACGAGGATCCATTCTTGCCCAGCAGTTAGAGCGAGAATTTTTCTTTTTCTTTTAATAAAGGGAGATGGGTTTTTGATTGACGTATGTGTCAATCAATGAAGTTCTGGATACTAGTTTAATGCGACTGCCGCCAAAAATAAGAATTTGCAAATTATTTTGCCAATATTTGACTCGTGAAAAATAAGTAAGTAGTTGAATTCGCTCGAGAGGGACCCCTCCCTTATTGACAAAAATGCCCAAAAACGTTGGTTAGGGAACAGATCGCAATTTGTGTCTGATAGAGAGAGAGGGAAAAGAACGAAAATAACACAACTCTCTCCTCTTACATTTGAAAAAAACGATTGTGAAACATTACTAAATATGGAAATCGTCGGCTCTATCTGACAATAGCGAAAACTACAAGTTTCTCCTTCCTGTTTTTATGTTTTATTGTAATATGAAAACGAAAATTTTACCGACGTTCAGGGGAGCGCACATTCGAAAGAACAGAAGCGCGCGGATCTTTTGGCTTTACCTTTTCACAAAGTAGTTACCAGAGTGTAAACTGTCCTTTCAACTCTCATGATTTTCTTTCTTATATTTTACTTTTCATATCTCAACAAAGACCAAAATAGCTTACTCATAAACATATTTTCGTCAGATCAGAAGTGTATCTTGACAGTGGAAAGTTGTTCAAAATATATTCGCTATTTATTAGATGTTCTCGTGGATTAAACTTAAGTAATATCTACGGAAATTTAAACGCCTGATAAGCTAAGAGGCGTTTTGTGATGAATCTCGTGAATAGCGAAACATAAAAGATAGAATAAAAATATAGGAAGAAGAAGTTTGAAAATATGCAAGCGAATACAATGCAGTCAAGTTTGTCTCTTACCTTGGAGCGTGAAAGTCACTCCCCAAAAGAGAACGGCTACAAAGAATAGGCAGCGCAGAAGTAGACAGCTGAATTTCATTCTCTTAGTTTTTTTTTGAGACTTTTAAAGACTAAACGTGATAAAACTAATCTCTGTCACACAGAGAAATGGTTCCTGTCGCGTGAAATGTTTTATTAAAATACTTAGATGTCGCCCAACCGACAGGGTCCAAGTCTCTACAATACGGCTCTGGCATTGTTAATTAGCCCCCGAGTGAGTATTGACAAGCTGAAGAGGAAATATTGTGCCTTTAGCCCATTTCAACAACTTGAACAAAGAAGAGCTTAGCGGTTATTTCTAGTTGCTGTTTAAAATCATTCCCTTGCATGTCAATCATGGACGTTTTACTTTTGGCGAGAATTTGGTGGGTTCTGGAGATATTAGGGACAAAGTTAGTTATGCGGTCTAGAAGAATATGAAATATCGCAAAATTTCGAAATGTGTACATGCCAAATTGTAACAATTGGCTGTTGGTTGGTTATTTGTTAAACAAGCTTTATTTTTCGTCGTTTGACTATAATTTTCAATATCGGTCAAGAAAACAAAAATCGCTTGAACTTAGTTTTAAACAGTAACTTGCAAATATGGGCGAAATTTAGGGATACTCAAGTCTGATGGAAAAAAACACATGGTTTATTTGAAGTCTTGCCAAACGTTATCTCAGCCAATTATCCGTTATGATATTAGATATAAAGATCGCGATAGGCGTGCCAATGTCAAGTGACAGGTTATGTGATAGTTTCTCATAAAATCGTTGACTTTTTTACGCTTGATATGATTGTGCTCTTAGCCAATATTTCGTTAAAAGACTGCTCTGATAAGCAAAAATTGCTCGAAGTTGCTAGAGCAGCAAAAAGTTGCTCCTAATACCCCAAGTTGTTCAAAAGTTGCCGAGCGCAATCAGTACAAACCCACTTATCGCGGGGGTGGGGTGGGGAGATATGTTCCATTTGGTAATTTATTTTTGACGCTTTTGATTCACATCACCGTTTTCAAAGTATTCTAAACGTGATGAGGTAGTTTTTGTACAGTTCATCGATGTGCGACTCGTATTGGATAGTGTTTCACTGTCTAGACACCGCAAAAAATAAAATGAATAAGTACAAAAATCGTCGAATATGGAAATTATAACAGAAGGAACGCTGTTGTTTGAAGTGCAGTAGTGCTAATTACTCATTGTAACTCATTGCCATAAGCTATTCTTTGCGTTCTTAAGTTATACCTTAGGGGGTATATAAGCAACGGCGTCCATGCTTTCACAGCATGAGTTGGCTTTATCATCAAACCTTCTGACGTATGACGTACGAGGAGAGGGGATGTTATGCTCTGCTTCAGTATGTTTCTCTGTGGGGACTTTGACTCAGTATCACGAACTCAAAATAACTGTTTAATTGCCCTAAGTAAATTATTCTCGTAAAATTTGAACGAAATTGTTCGATATGTCCAGAAGATATTGAAGAAAATGTGAGCTATGAAGCAGTAGGTGACATAATGTGCATTAAAAGAGGTAGGTGGGGTTCAGCTGCTGAAATTCAGAGTACAATTAGGTAAAATTCAAACTTTCTACTTTTTTATTATTATTTTTTTTTATCAACAGGGGAAGCAGAAAGTTACAGAGGGCGAGGGACGCCCCCATTCCTACCCCCCTTGCACAATATAGACCATTATTATTTTTTACATGGGCAACTCTTGCAAATGCTTTGGGGTGAAAGTTCACATCAGTATGGGTTTGCTTGTGAGAGAGACATACTTGTCAAAACCCCAGCTTTGGAGCTGTTTTGCCCCCCCAAGTAATTGTATTCCTGTTTATCGATAAAATTGATCTCCGATGGAACAGACTTAATAAATTAACCAAATAAATTTTAAAAAAGGAATACACTCTTTAGTGGTCCTTGCCCTTACTTTCAAATAAGAAGCTACTGAGAGACAGCATCATTTCCTGTGCTTGTTACATCTTCCAGTGAGAAGAAAATATCAAAGAATCGCTTTTATACACGCATATGATTGAGCGTCCGTTAAAAATGGGTCCTTTCAAGTCAAGTTTGTGTTCTCGTGCGTTTAAGTATTACTTCCTTTTATATCATTGAGCGAAAATGTATCCCATGGCTTTGATACTTTTTTCACCGTTATCCGGGTACCAGTAAGCTATGTTTCCGCACGTGTTGGAGTCATCATCCCCATTAGCACTACCAAACCCTATCCTTGAATCACAACTGTCGCAGCCATCCGACCCCTCGTTAGACACGATACCAATTCTTGTTTTAACAATCGCACCATCAGAGTTGAAGCCTTCCCTATTGCAGTTTAGCTGCAATGAGCTTTGTGACCCAAGGAGGGACTTCCATGAATCTCGACCCAGTGAAGTGGCGCGGTAATGCCCATCAGCGATAAGTGAGTGCAAAGAGGCAGCCATGTGGTTTATGACAATAAATCTTAACTGTTGGTCAACCTTCATACCAAGACAGATCTTGGAGAAAGATGTACTCCAATAGGTCGGTAATTTGGTCTCATTGCCATCAAAGCCTGTCTGGCCTCCTGGGAGGTTGTAACTTTTTGAATTATTCCAGTAAACAGAGTCAAAATGGAAGGTATTCTAAAAAGGAAGAAGAAAATGTTATTTTGCTTCTCTTAATTACCGGTCTCAACATTCGAGGCTTGATGAAATGGCAATAGTTCAGATACCTCCTGTTTTTGGGACACGGTCTCACTTTCCCTATTTTCACGGTTTGTGCCATCCAGCTTGCGTTAGAAACTTTTGAATTCAACGAACTTCCAAGAGCTTACCGTAAGAGGTTTTGTCACAAATCAAATCACGTAACATTTTTGTAGATCTTAATTAGCGGTGAAGTAACGTCTGCAAGCTTTTTTTCACTTAGTTATGGCCAAGATTCGCGAAATTTAAACACCTTTATTGACGGAAGTGGCAAGCAAACAAATTTACACCTAATATATGCTTCAGAAATTGACTAAACAGAGACATACTGATTACACACTTCATGTCTAACCTGGTTGCCATCAGTCTTCATGATTGGCGTCCATGGTCCTGCTCCACACCCAAAATCTCCCATTTGACAAAGAACCGAAACGGGTTCTGAGTTAAAGCGAAGAGTAACCACTTGACTCCCGTTTAACCTGTTGAAAGAAGCACAAAGTGATGAATTTGAACAGCACGAAAATTTCATATAAAGTCCTTAACAGATAGATCGTCAGGTCGGTACAGAGGTATACACTCGACTCAACTGGCTCATCCAGCCGGAGCTTATCCCGGTTTTTATGGCATGAGGCGACCATGAGATGCTAGTCCACCTTCACCATTGACAAGGACATTGACACGGCCATATCGGACCCTCGACCCTTGTAACCGCAAGGACCCTCGACCATTATAACTCGTCATAAGGCCACTGCGCCTCCCACAGTCCATTACAGAACAATAAAAAATTCTCAAAAAATTAAAGTGTTCTTTATCGCATAGTTGAATACTGGTTCGCAGCTTTCCTCAAAAACTCACATGTTGGCGTCATGCAATTCCTTACATGAAACCGCACCTGGAAGGAAAAAAAAAAGTTTGACTTTGTTTGAATTACTATCTTTTTTCCATGATTCAAAGGGGTTCCTGGATAGTTTGACTACGGACATTTATAAAAAAAAAAGCCACATCGTTATTTAAAGTAATCTAAGCTACCTAAATAACTTACAGAATTCAGAGCAAAAACTGTGTCTAGAGTCGATTTGGTTTTCTGACGCTGGAAGGATTTTCTTTTCTAAACTCTATGGAAAATATTCTTCTCAGTCTGTGCACTGTACTTGGCAGCGGCACTTTTTGGATTTGTTACAGGTTGATGTCGCTTGGTCTTACGTCTTCCTTTGTAACACCTTAAAGCTACTTTTATTTAAATTTTTTTGTGGCACTTAATGTTATAATCATCATCCCTCTGTATATTATTCTTTTGTTATTATTATATTATTATATTATCGTTACCACCAATATAATTTTATAGTGCTTACAATAAATGAAACCTTATAATTAGTTTATCACATAAACTGCGGTGTTAAACAGGGATTTCCAGCTCTGAGAAAAGCCGTAACAACACACGTGAAAAAATATCGTATTTTTTCACGTGTGTTGATATAGCCAATATGCCGCTGACGCGTCACTCGCCTTTGGCGCCACTAAGTCAGGTTAATGAGTGAACGGCAAAGCCTTCACGATTCTCAATACAAGTTGTTTGTCGGAGCTTCCTCGAATTTTATGGCGGCTAAAACACTTAAAAAAAACCCTATTGATGACAGACAGTGAGGTTCAAACTTTCTTAAAAGGGGAAGAAAACCAATATACTGAAAGAAAAACCGAAAGTTACGTATTCAGTGGCTTTAGTGTTAGCATTTCTCTCGGCTGAGAATGAAAATCAACAACTAGAAGATTTGTCACTGGCCCATTTTTTGCTTGTAGATATGGAATTCTCTTCTCGTGTTCAACTTGATATCTCACTCGTTCGCTGCGCTCACTCGTGAGCTATCAAGTTCAACACTCGAAGAGAAATTCCATATCTATGCGCGCCCATGTACTATTCTCTATATCTATGTTAACAGATTTGTCAACATTTTTTTCTATTGAAAAATAAGTAAACTTTCTGCCTGGGTAAACTAACTTGAATAAAATGATAATGGAGATTTTCATCGAAAAGGTTCTGTTTAAGGAAGGGATTTTTATACACAGACTATTGCTTAGTTCCAGAATATCCCATCTTACATCATTATTGCATATTGTCTATGAGCCATTTTTTTTACTAGAAATTCGTCTCACTTGTCACCACCACCATTGCGCCCCAGAGTTTTGCCAAAAAAAATGCTTACCTTTTTCACAATATGTTCCAATAAAGCCTTCTTCACAGAGGCAGTGATAGGTGTCTTCTTTGTAGTTTGCTAAACACGTACCTCCATTTTGGCATGGAGAAGAAGAGCAAGGTGTCTGTAGAAGTAGCAAAACATTTTATCATAAAACGCCAGTCTCCAGAGGCTAAAAAGGCATCTGCAAAGTTAAGTTTCTTAATGGGTTACTCCTGTGGCATCCATTTATTTCTACTGGAGCTCCCTGTCAATCACATTGATCGCAAAGATAATTTACATGTCCCTATCAAATGACTTTTTCAATCCATTTTTCATTTGCAAATCACTTTTTAATACCTATGTCTTCAAATGCATTCTTGATGAAAAGCTGGCATATCAGGTTTTGAACAAAGACAAAATTTCAAGGCCATCTACATTGGCAGGGAGAAACTCTCAGTTGAGAGGAAACTTGTCAAGTTTAGTTTGCGGTGTTTTAATAACCTATATTTCGGTTTGAAAGCAACTTCTTTACTATAACAGAACAGCTACTTTTTAAAAAACAACTTTTGTTATCATATCATTCCACCCTCGCTCTATCATTCCCCCTAGGCACCTGCTTGAGCTTCCTGGTTGACATTATCTGTTTCATATTTTTCAGTATCATGGAAATTCTCTCTTATCGCGCCCAACGTCGGCTGACGATAGTTGTGCCAGCAAATAATTTTTCTATCGGTATATTTGTAAGAAACAAAATAAATTGAAGTCGCAGTCTTTTCATCAGAACAATTCATTACATCGTTGATTTTCTTTTCTATTTATCATTTTATCACACTTTGATACACTGGTCCTAAGAAGAGAAACTAGCATAGTCTTGGAAATTAAAACGGAAGTATATGAAAGAAGGCGACAACATAGCCCCAAAATGTTTTTGACGAAAAAGCACCATAGAATGAAGCACTTACTTGCATAGAAAAATGATGTGAACTCATGTTCTTGTTGTAATCCTTTGAATTCTTGTATATGTCAGAAGGAAGAAGCTCGCACCAAAGTTTTCTGACGGCGTCCGTTTCAGCGGCCATGTTTACAGAATGGCATTGAGGATTCAAAAGGCATTTAAATATACAATCATAGATGTCGAGAGCTGAGGATCTTCCTACTCCAGGAACATCTAGGAAATGGAACTCGTCTTTTATGAATACATGTTGGTGAGAAGTTTGCTGTATTCTTGACGCTGTTGTCGAAGAAAGATATGAACTCCAATAAATACAAAAAAAGTCAATATTTCATCGCTTTCAAGTGAAGCTGCATATTGCTAACTTTTTGCAGAGAAAACATACTTATGAGTTTGTAAAATACTTATTACATAATACACGAAGTTGGAGATTTCAGAGAATTTCAAACGAAGGTTAAAAATGATTTGAAGTCTCCAATCATGGAAAAAAGAAAAAAAAAAGAACGATGTACGTGGATGACTTTTATAAACTGGATGGACGTCACTTTTTCTTAAAGAAAAGTCACGAATAAGATTCCTAGAGTAAAATTCAACACCATTTGTTGTAAAATAAATTCATTACCTCCACTCGATGCGACTAAGAGACACAACAGCGAAGTTAACAATAAAGAAATCTCCATTGTGATGGACAAGGCTAAGGCTGTTGGACTATCCTTTTGGTGGTTCAAGAGATCAGATCTTCCTCCTTCATCAGGGTCTATTTAGTACGATTAAATGAATGTTTGCGAATGGGTTCAGTGCTAACTTCTGATCTACACTTGTTTACGCGCTCCCGGCGATTTACTGTCTATTTATGAACCGTTGTCGCATAACATTATGGCATATGGTGCAATTTACAAAGAAACAGTATAATGACTCAGGGTAGACTTTTATTTGCAAGCGTGTATGTGGGTGTGTGTTTATTTTTAAACTAACCTTAAAATTTATTCGTCCCAGACCAAACCACCATAAACCTGACTATGAACTACCGATTCAGTGCAACATAACAGCAACAAAAGCTTAAATTTCGGTTTCGCAAAGATAATTAATTCTTTGCAACTAGAGAAAGGTTCATAAATTTTTGATAACAACGATCTTGCTCGAAAATTGATTCTAGATAATATCCTTCGAAGACATTTCTTCTATACACAAGTTTTGTATGCCAAATGCAAAACCTTTGAAAAAAATATGAAACAGGACTTTTAAAGGTGAACTTTAGTCGTGATTCGGCCTTTTCATGGCTCACTTGTGCGCTTAAGAAAGAAGAAGTTCAAGTCTCCGGTTAAAGTCAATTATCATTTAGAGCATCTCTTCTCACAGAGCTGAAAAAATCATTAAACGTTTGAATAGCGCTTATTCACCTCCTTTTTTCTCTTTTCTCTCCCGTGTTTGCGTGCAGCTTTAAATTTAGCGAATATTTTCGTTATTATTATATAATTTTGGGATTGGAAGCAAGCATAAAATGACAGAAAGGCTCTTTGGGATGGAATGTATCTCATCAATTATTTCACAATTTGCTTTGCGTTCTGCCTGCTATCTATTTAACAACCAAGGCCTCGTTTTCTTAAGAAGCGACAGAAATTCATTTAAAGACACGAAAACTCTGGATGCCTACTGTTGGTAATTATACTAAGGGCGCCATTTGGCTATTATCAATTTCAAGTCTAACACACACTAATGGATAAATCGGAGAGACGAATTTAAAATCGCATAAAGCTAAAAGTTAGCTAAGGTACTAAAAAATAAAAATAATAAAAAAATGGAAAATGTACCTTTCCTCCAAGGCAATCAGCATTTGTTTACTTTGCTCAATATGTGGTAACCAAGAAGTCACAAAAGCTTTCATTCAAATATTTGTCTATTGTTACCTTTGTTTTGAAAATAATTACACTTGCGGAGAATAACGCCAAAAGTATAGCGAGTATTCTCAGGTGGAGGTTCGGTCAAGAACTCTTTTCGGTGGAAGAGACATTTTTTAACTCGTGAATTGCGCGCATGCGCAAGAGCGAGTTGTAGATATGAGGTGGAGAATGGCACCCGCTCGCTCGTTTGCTCGATTGGTCGATTCCTGTAAAACTTTTTTTCGATTTTAGGCTTTTGAGTGCATTTGATAGTTTTTGGCGAGTAAGAAACAAAGGAAATGGCGACCTTTATTGCTAAGAATAGCTGTGGGGTGAAAAAGAAGCCAATGATAAAGTTAGAAGAGTTAATTTTTTTCATTTTAGTTTCGTTAAGCGGCGCCAGCGACTGGCAGGCGTGCGAGGATTCACACTGAAATAAGAGAGCAGCCTTCGTTTTTCATAAAATTGTAATTTACAGTCCTTGAACTCGAAAACAATCCGAAGATTAATTAAACGTATGACTTACTCCGAAGTGCTCGGAGTTTACAGGTGTTCAAAAGCTTTTTCTGTCATGGCGTGAGATTGGGGACAAAATCGATCATTACATTTCGTATCGTGTATTTTTTTCTGTGTGAAGCAACGAAAGGTGCCGGCGACTGACGAAATTGCAAGTTAACATGAAAATCAAGTAACACCTAAACAAATAATTTTGGCTACCGATTTTCAGTGAATTTTTAAAGAACAATTTTCTTTCAAATTTTTAAGACAATTTGAAGATTCAAAATAAATATTACGTACTAAAATGCGAAAGTTATACACCACAAAATTGATAAATAGGCCTGAAATGAAATTCAATATTGCTCTTGATTATACGTTGCCTTGCACGTGACCAAAATCTACCCAGGCGGAAATCCAAAAATGACGGTGGCACTCTGGGCTTAGTTATATCACTCAAAACTCGTTACCGTTTGTCTCATTTGGTAAAGAGGGAATCATCAATGTTTTCGTTAAGACAGTATTGCCTTTATTTTCCAATATTTACAATGATAGACAGTAAATTTCACTTTTCACCCACATTTACTTCCAACCTTTTCTTTTGAACCAGAAACAAAAATGATATATGTTAAAACACATGACATCATTCACCCTTGTCAAATGTAATAGCGTGATCATTTCATTTGTAATGCCTTCTTATCCCAACGTTACTTTGTTTCTTTGCTACATTAACGAACACTGAACTACTGCTCGTACTCTAAATATGACAATCAACCACAAAATTCCCTAAACCACATTGAACATAATCCAAAAAAATCATGTAAGTCATCTGTCAATTCACGAGTTTGCTAACAGTGCACTTTGATTTTTTTGGAAATCCACGCAATCAGTGCTAAACGTAATGAAACATTTGCCATATGTGAATCCCAATGGGAAAACAGTGTACTAAGGTGGAAACACGCATACGTTAAAATGACACACTAAACAACAGGCGGCGAGCAGCGTGTCTCACGGTGCGACTGGCAAAGCAGATTATGCAAATCCTGAAGATAACGTGTTAATTGGCTCGTACAGGGATAATTCATGTAATGTATTTCAATAGCGCTCGTTGTGAGTTTGATGCAGGTTGAAGAGGACACAGTTTTTAAAAAACTGGGCAAATCACAAGAGAAGGACCCAGTAATTCTTAAATTGATCGGTTTTTCTATAGGGTTGTTTTGTTGATGATAAGAAACCTGATAATCGTAGAATTTTGTCCCTTTACCTCAGTCAGGCATTGTATGTGAATGATGATAATAACGTCAGCAACAACAACAACAACAAAAACAAACAAAAAAAGTAAAAATCAAATGTATTGCCTGCTGCTTTTAGGCGTCTTTTTTTATTTGCTGTCATTATCATCATTACTATTATCATAATAATGACATGTATTATCATTATTGATGTTATTAGTATCATCATCATAATTATTACTATCATTACTATTATCGCTATTATCATCATGATTTTTATTTTTTTTTACAGGGTTGGTCTAAGGATCTTGGGAAAAATCATAATTTGCTCGTGTTATTGGCATTTACCGTAAACACTCAATGTCCAATTAAAAATGCATGGTGGTCTGTATTGTTTTAATTGAGAAAAAACGTATAGACAACTCATTGAAATTAACAGGAACTGGGTACAAACGAGTGAGCTATTTCTTTATGAGTAACTGCCGCTGTTCAAACAATCCAACATGGTTTGTACTCTTACGCAACCTTTGTAAATATGGGGGAAATAACGATCTTTTGAGATGGATGGTCACACCATTCCTACTTGTTATCATTTCTTTCCATTCTAAGTTTTGTGGGGAATGTATTTATGCATTTCTCCCTCTCACCTTTTCTTTTCATTGATGATTACTTTGTGTTGAAACAATTCTGCCACAAAAGCGGTCTTCAATAGACGATTTGTAGCTGTACAGAGAAATAAGAAATTGTTATGGTATTTATTGTACTAGTTTCCTTGTCACTGTACCATGATATATCCCATTGCCTTAAGATATCTGTTTCCATTATCTGGTCCAAAACTAGCCACGTTGCCACACGTGATGGATTTGTCAGGGCTGCCTCCTGTACCAAAACCGATTCTGGAATCAGTACTTTCGCAATTAGATTGCTCGTTACCAATAATACCAATCCTTGCTTTAGAGTTCATGGGAGAGCCCTGTGAATTGCAACCCTCTTTGTTGCAGTTAAGCTGCAGGGATGCGTCTGCACCAATCAACGACTTCCATTTATCACGACCAAGCGAAATGGCACGATACTGCCCGTCAGCGATCAGTGAATAAAGGGAAGTTGCCTCCATGTGAATGACTATGAAATTGGTGTGACTTCCGATCCTCATACCAAGGCAGATCTTGCAAAAAGGTTTCTCCCTGTAAGTTGGTAGCTTAGTTTCTTGTGTGTGGAGCCCAGTTTTTCCTCCGGGAAGGTTAAAAGTATCCTTATTGGTCCACAGAACGGAATCATAGGAAAAAGTGCCCTAGGGCCAGAGCATCCAGGAGAAACAAATGAACGGTAGTTAATGTCATTTAAACTCAGAATACACAACATATCCAATTTAGTAAGTCTTTTATCAAATAACCAACATCCTTTAACTTTCTTAGAACTTAAAAGTAGAAAAAGACTTGGAAATCAAATCAGTTTTCCTCAAATAAGCTAATTTTTCGCATATCTTAATGGAAAAAACAACTTTCATCGCTGATTACTTAGGTCAAAAAGCAAGAAATAAATTTTGCTGAATGTTTGAATTTATTATTTCACAATTTGATATACTCATAAACATGTGTAACTTGTATTGTTACCTGAATTTAAAATCCTTTTCTCTGGTGTTTTAAAACAATATACTTCGCGAATATATTGAGATCCTTCTGACGTAGGGTGTCGCAATCGACGAAACGAACATTATATATTTCTGAGCCAAAATAGGAGGAAAGATGTGGACACAATGATAGGCAATTTCTTCGCAATTTTCTTCGCAAAAGAAATAGATAGATATATAGATTAAGAGATACTCGACTTATTACATGTAGATAAATGGATACGTAAGAATGAATATTTGAATGACCATCGATAATGACAGCAGTAGATAAATGAATGGGTACGTGAGGTTGAATATTTGAACGGATATCATTCATCAACAGCTAGATAAATAGACGAAAAATAAACAGTTGAAAGCGAGTTTGTACCTTACTGCCGTCCATCTTTATTATCAGCATCCATTCGCTGGAGTTGCGCTCCACGAGATGTTCAGCTATGTAAAATTCCTCACAGCATGTAAATGACATATTTTATTTTCATTTTTATTTTTTTTTTCACAAAAATAAAACCAAAACAAAAAGTAAAACACACAAAAAAGCAAGCAAGCAAGAGAAAGAAAACAAAACAACCCCAAACGAAACGACGCAACGTAATATAACATAACATTACGTAACGTAACAAACGTGACGTGACGTAATGTAACGTAACATCTTGAAACTACTATCATTAAATCATTGTTCAGTCGCTTAACAAGTTATTCAGCCCGTCAATTCTAACAAATTAAAGAAATTTGGTATATTCGACTGTACTGAATAATCTTATATTTCTGGTATATCCAATATAAAATGTATATGTTACCTGTTTCACAGTTTTCTCCATTGTAGAGAGATCCACCGAGACAAATGTAGCCTTTCTTGGTATACCCATTAAGGCAAGTCCCATTGTTAAGGCATGGGTTATTACTGCATCGGTTCTTATTGGGGAAACAAAATATTCGTTCTTGAAAAGAAAAAAAAAATTAAAAAAAAATTTAACTTCCCGTCTTTGTTTTACCCACTCTCTTACCTCAGTACCAATGTAAATAGCTGACAAAACAAGGTTTTCATTTTCGCAGTATAATTGTTCGATGGCTAAATCTTATTGACTGACAGTTCTTGAAGTTTACTTGGCTCTGTTCAGAAAATAGGTGTCCATCTTGGATACATTTTAGTGACCCTAAAATGAACTGACATTACATGTTAACTCAAATGTATGTTTATCTGTTAATATTCTGCAACGAAGCCGCAAGTAGATGGTAGAAGGCGATATAATTGATCAAAGTATGTGCAATGATTTATGAGTATTTATTACTGTTCGAGGTCGCCTTAATGAAATATGAAGGGTGATTGCAGTCCTGAATAGACTTAGTTAGATTTGGTCACTATCTACCACACAGGTGAAAAGTGCTCTTCGCACGCGGTGATCGGCTTCTCCGGTATTGATCATCAAGTCCTATTCACCTTTGAGCAACCGAAGGGACGACCATTTTCAGTATACTGACAGAAATAAAAGAGTATATACTAAAACAACTATGCACCTAAGTGTCGGTAAGTAATTGTTAATTATTGACTTAGATTTTATCAATTTCAGCTGACAAGTATCTTTTCACTTCACTTCAAATTCAATAAATCACTCTCTCGGTTTTTATTTGACTTATGTACAGCTGTCAGTATCATTACCATGGATACTGCCACGATTCATTTGCATAGTTTGATCCCTCAAGTTACTCCTGGTATTTTTGTTTTAATTTACTTATAGAGCAAGCACACACTTCAAAACAGCACCATCAACAACCACACAACTAGGTAAACGAAGAAACTAACCGATTTTGGATCATTTCCTCAGAAATGAAGAAGAAATTCTGAAGAAATCTTAGTTAAATTGCGTCTTTGTTTACATGCATGTTTATGTTTATCATGCAATTTGGATCGAATGCAGTAATTTCTAGTTTTTACTTTAATTTTCCTTGAGAATAAATGTTATGGCTTGCTTCATTCCCTAGATGGAAACTATAATAAATCAAATTAGTGATCGAAATATTTGAATCGACAGTCTTTCTCAGCTTTAATCGATGTGAGTCTGATTATTTTCTTTTCATGAGTTAGCCTGATCCGAACCTAAATAGCTAGCCACAAAGAACCATGACTAATCCCTCCAGCCGAAATAAAATGGCGAGTTCTCGGAAATATCCAAGACTAAGAAACTGGAAATCAAAACTACAACTACTTTATCTTTTAATAGAGGGAGATGGGTTTGTGATTGACGTATGTGCAATCAATGAAGTTTTGGTTAGAGGATACTAGTTTGATGCGACCGCCACCAAAAATAGGAAATTGCAAATTATTTTGCCAATATTTGACTCGCGAAAAATAAGTAAATAGTTGAATTCGCTCTTGAGCGACCCATCCCTTATTGACAAAAATGCCCAAAAACGTTAGTAAGGGAACAGATTGGAATTTGTGTCCGATAGAGAGAGAGGGAAAAGAACGAAAATAACACAACTCTCTCATCTTACATTTGAAAAAAACGATTGTGAAACATTACTAAATATGGTAATCGTTGGCTCTATCTGACAATAGCGAAAACTAAAAGTTTCTCCTTCCTGTTTTTATGTTTTATTGTAATATGAAAACGAAATATTACCGAAGTTCAGGGGAGCACACACTCGAAACAACAGAAGCACGCGGATATTTTAGCTTACCTTTTCACAAAGCAGTTAACAGAGTGTAAATCGTCCTTACAACTTTCATGGTTTTCTTTTAAGCAGATCGCTGATGTATAAGTGCAATTCTGATTAGTACGTTCAATTAACTCTGAAATGTGTATCCAACCAGTGAGCTGCTTGTATTTTCCGCAAGAAGGGACGAAATAAAAAGGAAAAAAATGTGCGGCCGCTTTGTGTGTAACTATAGAGGTATTCTGTTTTATATTTTACTTTTCGTATCTCAACAAAGACCAAAATAGTTTACCCATAAACAGATTTTCGTCAGATCGGAAGCGTATCTTGACAGTGGAAAGTTGTACAAAATATATTTGCTATTTATTTGATGTTCTCGTAGATTAAGCTTAAGCAATATCTACGGAAATTTAAACGCTGATACGCTATGTGATGAATATCGTGAATAGCGAAACATAAAAGATAGAATAAAGATATAGGAAGAAAAAGCTTGAAAATATGCAAGCGAATGCAATGCAGTAAAGTTTGTCTCTTAACTTGGAGCGTGAAAGTCACTCCCCAAAAGAGAACGGCTA